>NW_009722735.1:775-2111 GCF_000703405.1 Apaloderma vittatum
AGATGGGACACACTGGCTCAGAGAGCCTGGCACCCTATGCTGGGCATCAGGTCCAAGCATGAGGCCAAGATTGGGCATTTGCCCATGTCAGGACCCCATCAAGGAGCACCCCATGGCCTGCCCAACCCCATGGCAGGGGTCAGGTGCCCACGAGGTGTGGAAACAGGATTTGGCACCCACAGACTTCCCCGCCACGTCTCCACTCTGCACCTGTGTTCACTGCCCGCTGCTCCAGCGCCGCACACAGACCCTCCTCGCACACACACCATCCCCTCCCGGTGTCACGGTCACATCCCTCCAGCAGGAGAGCCACACCTTCTGTCCCCAGAGCTGCTTCACCACTGCAGCACACACACATCCCCGTGCTTCACAGGGCATCACAGCTTGGGGATAGACCCCCATGGCCCCGCTCGGTGTTCCTGGGGTTGCTGGGACACGTGGACACATGTGTCCACGTGCAAGCACCCTCCCTCTGGCACGTACATGTGCATCCCCTGCTCCACCAGTGTCAAGTGCTGCATGATACGGCCATGCCCCACAGCACAGCCCTGGTTGACACAGCAGGGATGCTTAGGGCAAGGCACCAGCAAGAGCCTCCCCATGGGCAGGATGCGGCCAGGACAGATCAGCGCCACCCTAATGTCCTGTGCCAGGAAAGCCAACGCCATGCAGACAGGGAGGGACACACTTGTCACCCCAGGTCTGCCTGAGCTCTCGCAAGATTCCACAACAGACCCCTGTGCCAAGGGATGTGTCCCCTTGTCCCACCACCGCTCCCCTCCACTGTACTGCCATAGCTTGGTGGGAGGCCACAGTGTTCTCCTCGACCCCAAGCCACTTCTCTGCTGCCCAGCAAAACGACCGCTGCCCTGTGCAGTGCCACCACATGAGGCTCAACAGCCCAGCCATGACAGCACGACATCTCCTGAGGAACGAGAGCTGCAGGGCCAGGAACAGCCCAGCCTCGTGGAGGACACTGGGAGCCCCCAGCTGACAGGGACCCCGTTTTGGGGCTGGTGAGACACAGCCCAGCCCTGCCAGCCTCTGCTCGCTGCCCTCCTGCAGCACAGCTGTGGGGCTGGACCCTGTCCCGGGGCACTTGGGGGGAGCCTGGTCCTGGTAACTCAACGCACCATGCGTGAAGCGCCCAAAGCGCCGCGAGTGGCCGGTCTTCTGCAAAGGAAAAGAGAAAAGAGTGTTACCCGTGGCAGGGTGCCATGCACCTGCTCACGCACACCCGCAGGCACGCACCCCATCACGGCACGCGGGGGGCTGCTTACACCCTCCCGCTGGCAGGGCGGACCCGGCACCGCTCCCACACACACCCATCCACCGG
>NW_009722736.1:0-9983 GCF_000703405.1 Apaloderma vittatum
GCCCCCAGGCCGCGTTCCAGAAGGCCGCTGAGGAGGTGAAGCAGCTCAAGTCGCAGCCGACGGACCAGGAGATGCTGGACGTCTACAGCCACTACAAACAGGCCACGGTGGGCGACGTGAACACGGGTGGGTACGGCCTCGGCGCCCGGGCCCCCGGCACCCGGGACTGAGCTGAGGCACTTGGGGGAGGCAAAACCTCTGCCCGGTGCGTGCCTCGCTCCGTGCAACCCCGCGGTTTGGCAATAAAACGACTCTGGACCGACTTGGCCCGGATTTACGTGCCGGCTGAGGCCGATAAGGGCTTGTGCAACTCGCGGTTTTTCGATTAACCCCGCTGCAGTCATCTAAGGCGTGTCACAACGGTCCGAGAATCCTTTGTGTCAGCTCTGTGCAAATATTGAGTTTGGGATTTTTTGCAGACCTCTCTCAGTAAATAGCTGCCCGAGGCAGGGGATGCTTTTTTAATACAAGTGCTTCTCGGTTCAACAGACTTAAAGAGCAAGGCAAGCTATAGAAGAGTGGAACTGCAATACTTGGGGAGGGGCATGGTTTCTTTAAACTGAATAGGCTGCTAAGAATAGTACTGGAAAGCCAAAACAGAAGAATAGGAGAAAGCTTTTACAGGAGCTGCGAGTAAGTATCATATCTTGGAAGGACTGTAGCAGAAATATCTCTGTAGATACATTATGTAAAATCTCTCCTGTTACTTCTTTTGCTACACTTCTGTCACTGGCAGAGCAGCCTAGGAATACCCTGAGAAGGAAGCTTGTCTCAATTGACCTTGCATAACACTTGAGTAACTAGAATTAGAAAGGAAAAAGGTCATTCATTTGAAGCGCTGGCCTCCTGACCCAGTTGATGGTGAAGTTTATTGGGTGTTGATGGAGTTAAAAGGGAGCAGTGAAGTGTAGAGGAAATAGTGAGTATGAGTAATTGCAACCTCTTGTTCAAGGAATCACAGAATAGTAGGGGTTGGAAGGGACCTTTGAAGATCATCTGTCTAGTCCAACCCCCCTGCTAGAACAGGACCACCTAGTGTAGTTCCAAAGGTGGACAGCATGGAGGGAAAAAAGAGCTGACTTTGTGTTTAAGATGCGATCTTTTTGGTGTGGATGGACCTTAGCGTTATTAATGCTTGCCAAGGTGAAGTGGTCCTCTAGAGCTGTTAATGTACCCACATTTCTGTGGGTCACTGCATTCCTGTGGGGCAAGAGTTTGCTAATGTGAGTTGGCTAGAAAAGCAGTCTCTGTTAGGAGTAAGCTAATAGGGGTTTTGTTGGAGAGAAGTGGAGCTGCCAACTAGCTCTAGTAGGTCATGTTGCCATGTGGGCTGTGCAAGGGTGTTTTTGTGGCTAATGTACAGGCCCCTGCCCAGTTCTATTTGTTAATGCTAAGACATGTCTTTAAGGAGACAGAATGGAAGTAAAAACACAGAGAGGACTTTACATGAAAAATAGGAATCAGATATGGAAGTGTAGATGGTTTTCATCTCTACCTGGCCACAATGTAGCCTGCAATGAAGAGAATTAGAGTTCAGAGCTTATACCCCCAGATGACAGAACAAACAAAGAGCTTTATGTTATAAACATGCCATTAACATGGTGATAATGAGTTCTAAGCTGTGTGCTACTAGCTTTTGGGTTTGTGTCTCTATGTGTAATGGACCTTAGGGAATTTCTGCTTTGCTTTAGAGCTGATATTCTTTAACTGAATAACTTTGAATAACTCATGCAACAGCAATGTCCTTAGAAAGTATGATAAAACAAAATCACATTTTTTGGTGCTACTCTGGTCAAACACTGCTGTCTTCAGGGAGCTTGACAGAGAATATCTCTGTTGCCACCAGTAGAGTTCCAGCATGCTCCCTTGAGGTGATCTCCTGGCTGCAAGTAAATAATAGCTGCAAAGATGAACCATTGTATTTTATCATAGTTAAGAGCTAAATAGCATTCAGGAAAGGCGTAAGTATTGCTTACACCCAGACCACACAAACTAATTCTGCTGCTTATCCTGTCTCTCAGACCGCCCAGGTATGCTGGACTTCAAAGGCAAAGCAAAGTGGGATGCCTGGAATGCATTGAAAGGTAAGTATCTGCTTAAAAACCAAAAAGTAATAAATAAAGTCACAGGCAAACTACTCAGGAGAGTGGTTCAGCAAGAAATAAAGTTGTGTTGCATTTTAAGACGAGTTCTAGAAGTTCAGCATATCACGATACTGAACTCTTACTTTTGATTACCTCTGCAAGGCAGAAGTAATCCTGAAACATGTAGCCAGTGTGAAAATGTATTAAGGTGCAAAATGCCCAGCTGGCCCAAGATGTTACCCAAAGGAGAACTGTAACAGCAGCAGCAACTTCAGTTTCATGTTTGCCAGGTGGCAGCCTTGTACCCCAGAGACTGAACTCTCCCTCCCATTGTGTTTCTTCTAAAGCTTTCCCAACTGAAGATGCAGCTGGGGATCTCTGCTCTAAATGAGGAGCCAAACAACTAGTCTAACCTATGAAAATGGGATTTTTCTGGTGTTTTTTAAACAGCCAGCACTACATCTAAATGCAGTCTAAGTGATTAAATAGCTCTCCTGTAATAATTGGAATGGCCTTAATAAAACTAATACACTGTTGAGCTGTTATTTATACAAATATAACTTTGCTTTGAAATGACTGCTGAACACATTTGTTTATGATTTTAATACTAAGTTCATCGCCAAGTGACTTGCTTAGCTTCTTCGCTCTCTGGTAGGATGCTGCTACGTGCTATAGCAAGGAATTGTGACTTGCACATAAAAGGTGTGTTAATCTGTGAAAGGTATCTGACCAGCCTCCTACGTTCTGTCCTTCAGGAACGTCCAAAGAAGATGCAATGAAAGCTTACATATCAAAAGTGGAAGAACTAAAGGGCAAATACGGCATCTGAGGACTGGACATAGCAGCCACTTGCACACATGGAAACATGCCTTATATCTAATACTGGGGAGAACTGGTTTCTGAAAATAATTTTAAGTACCTAGTGTATTACAGTCAGTTCTCCTCATGCCTGTAGTTCAGAGGAAGCTGTGTACCTGCCTAATGTACTGACACTGTATAAATTCCCTCCGGGAACAAAATCTGGAACTCATTAAAGTGCATTTGGTACTTTAGCTGTTGTCATGGTCATCCTTTGGCGGTTATTCTGAGCTCATCCCTTAACTGCCCTGTGGCAGCTGTCAAACGCGTCTTTGCAAGGCACAAACCAGCGTCTCCAGTCGTAGTGCCACTAGAGGGGGCTCAGTAATCTGTGTTTGCTGCAGTGCGGCCCCGTGTCCAAACCAATCCTTGATGTCTTGTACTGCTTGGCCTCATTTCTCGTGTCGACGAGTGGCAACCCACAAAAGCTACACCACCAAAAAGGTGATGGTGAAGAGGCTACCTCTAATGCTGTATATACTAAGAACGTGGTGTTTGAAGGGACCTCTAGAGGTCATCTAGTCCAACCCCCCCTGCCAGAGCAGGATCACCTACAGTAGGTCACACAGGAACGCATCCAGGCAGGTTTTGAATGTCTCCAGAGAAGGAGACTCCACAACCTCCCTGGGCAGCCTGTGCCAGGGCTCTGTCACTCTCACGGTGAAAAAGTTTTTCCTAATGTTTTTGTGGAACCTCCTGTGCTCCAGCTTGTACCCATTGCCCCTTGTCCTATCATTGGACGTCACTGAGAAGAGCCTGGCAAATGCAAGCTGAATGCAAAATCTTCCCTGTGAAAATGGAGTGCTGGTGCTGCCGTGTACTGAGGCTACAGCAAGGGGTGAATCAGGTGATAGGGTGGCTTAACGCTGGCAAGGCTGTTCAAACATGAAGACTTAGAGTGATCATCAGCAGAATGATTATGATTATTATGAAACCCACTGTTGTGACATCTCTTACCTGTTTTGGTCTGCCTTGTAGAGTCTGTTGGAGCTGCTGATGCTGGAAAAGGAGACTTGACTTTGAAAATGACATGAAATTATTCCAACATAGAGCAAATGAGAATGAAGTCCAAACCTTATGTGGAAATAAGGCATTTAATTCCTGCTAGACTGGTTAGCATCTGAACAGGCAAGGACTTCCTATCAAGCAGTCTCTAGATAAGTAATTGGTTTACAGAAATACAGAGGGATGAAACATCGTAACTGTCTCGGTAAACACACAGTTCCATTCCAAGTTACACAGGCTTTGCTCTCTGTAGTATCTAACTTGTATTTTCTTATGCCACTGGCAAGAGATGGAGATAACTTTACCTCACGTGCTTTCAAAAAACATAATTTCCCTGTTGCTACTTTTAACGGAAAATGTTCTTGGAGCTACTCGTTCACCCTTTAAAATGTATTAGGATGAAGAAGGGTTTGTTCCTTTTTCTCATAGGGAAAAAGGTGATTTGTTCTTCCAGGTAAGTAAGCATTTGGGGGTTTTTACCTCCTCTTGTATCCTGTTAGTTATCTGAGACTGTATGACATTCACCTTGCAAGAGGGTTAAGAGCAGATGTTCAGCGTAAGATGTGGTTTTAGCCCTTTGCCAGCCCTCAGTTCCACAGCCAGCTCCATCTTCACGACTGTATTTTGTGAAGCTGGGCATCCTTGGTGGGTTCTGCCAACCTGTCACAGAGCGTAGGTCATAGTGACAAATGCTTACGCTTCTGCTCTTGTTTGCTGGAAGCTGCTGCACTGTGAGCACACTGTGCTTCGCTGACACACTTTCTGTCAAAACAGGTGTTTTCAGAACTTTTGGCTGCTAAAGCGGTGGAATTGGATTCTGTCTGAAGAGTGGGCTGGGAGCAGCAAGTTCTATATCCCAGTCCCTGTTTGGCTTTATTTCCCCACTGAGACTTGACCAGTTGTTACCATGCCACTCTTTTCTCCTACCTGTCTGGCATTAGGAAAACAGCGCTGTGTACACAAGTGCTTCTCCCGGAGAGGGCTGGATCTCGGCCAGGCTTTTGTACATTGCCTTGTACTTACAAATAATGCTGTTTGCCAGTCGATACAAGTGACTGAGAACTCTACCTGGATTTAGTATCTAGTAATTTTATTTTTACCTTAGTAACACCTTCACATTCCTTAGGAAAGTAGCATCAGTGCTCTCACTATTTAGCTTGCCCTTTGGCAACAAATCTGCCCTTTGGCAACGAATCTGCCCTTTGGCAATCAACTGTGCCTCTTGGGAATAAGCTGAAAAATTTGAGTTGTGAAAGTAAGAGCTATGCAAGAAGAGAGTGCACCAAAGGCAGAAACAAAGGTACTGTGTGCGGTGTTCGTGGCGAGAAGCACCAGCAAAAACGTTGGCGGCACAGCCATTAACTGCAGGGAGAGTGTTGAAAAAGACTGAACTGAGTTGAGGGGCTGGCTGTTTAGCAGCAGGATGAAGGTCTGTAAATACCCGGGATGTTGGGCTGTCTGAAAACGTTCCTGACACACTGACCACGCAGTGCTTGTTGGCGTATGAGACTCTTGGGTTGTGTAAATAACACTTTGGCGGTAGTGATGCTAGGGCAATGGTGGTTTAAAAATATCTACAAACAGACCTGTAGGTAGAGGTAACTGCTTTTATTAAACTAATAAAGGGGTAAAAACAGACAACCATTAAGCTATACAGCCTTGAGATTTGAAACAGAAGCAGCAAGCCTCAAACCGAAATATAACTTCAGAACCAGCGTTCTCTCTGCACCTCTTGATGGAGGAACAGATGCTTTTGGTGGCTGGGCAGTGCTGCAAAACAGGGGCTTGTTCTGACACCCATTCATGGAGCTGTTGCTGTTTCCTCTGTACTAGATCAAAGAAAGGCCAGCAACATCCTGACCCTCGCAGTGCTTGCAAAGGGGAAAAGACCTCACCGAACAACAAGCCCAACACGTGGGAGGTCAGAGGCCAGCTGCCACTCAGGTCTGGTTTGCTGAGTTTGCAGTGTGCGCAGGACAGAATCTGGACTTTGGATATGGCAATAATGTGATAAGACAGTGTTCTTTCTGTCGCACTTCTGCTATTAGTTCTTGCACAGAGAAATTAGTTGATTGGCACCCAGTGCAATTAGAGATAAGCTGTTTTCCTTGGGGTTTTTTTCTTGTGGGTTTTGTTTGCTCTTGCCAAACACATATGAAGGTGCAACACCCCTAATGCAGATTTAGCAAATCAGTATTGGTTTGCTGCTTGGGTACCATAACATTTTTCAGCCCTATGAAGTTATATTTTCTGTTTAACTAAAAAGCACTCCAAGGCTGACTGCGGTGTGCAACTGCCCTTCTGTCAAAATTCTTCAGTCCGCAGCTGAAGCAATCTTGTTTTACCATGGAATTATTGTAACCTTTGAACTTACTTGACCCTGATGATACTGCTAAAAATAAATGACACTTGTATTTGCTGCTGTTTAAAATATTTGCTTTGTTTCCTGAGTGTTCAGAACAAACAATATTGGGCAATATCACTGGGCATCTGAGCCGTCTTGTGGGATTGCTTATAAGTTGGGGGAGATGAAAAAGAAAACCTATTTTGGCTTGGATGGGTTTCTAAATACCACAACTGGCACCCAGAAAGGGTTATATGGATTTCCAAGTTGTCAAAGCTGCTCAGAGGCAAAACAAGCTGGTATTACATAGACATAATACATTTGAGTGAGCGTCACAGTAATACACTCAAGGTGTAAAAGTTGATACAACAAAAGATAGAATCTGATCTATATTTTTTTTTCCTCCTACCCACAAGTATATGAAGTATCTTCAGACTCAGATAACTAATCTATAAATTAGCAAAACTTTAGCTGCCCATTTTAGGTTTAATTAGCATCAGTCCATTCTAGGTGTGAGTCCATCTTCATCATTTATAGAATGTTTTCTCTACAACCAGCATGTCTGTGAAAACTAAACACAGCTTGATTGTGTTACTCTAGAATAGAGAATTCACATGGAGCTTGGCTGCAGTCGTGTTTTAACTTTCAGTCCAATTTCCACCTGTGGCTACTGGATTTTTGGTCAGTTCCAGTACACGTACATTTATTTTTCAAGACCTGGCACTCTTAATGCTTTCCGCATCCCTCAAAGTCTCAGTCTGCAAGAGACTGAAGATCTATTTGTCTCCAAGATCAGGTCAACTTCTGTCTGCAAAGACACCTCGAAATAGGGATCTGACAAAAATGAGAGTTTAAATGCCTAGCCAGATCTGTTGCCATGCCAAGAATTAAAGACGTGATCAGACAGAATTTTATTCAACGGGCAAATACATCTAGAGAAGTAACCAGCTCTGAGATGAGATGAACCCAGACTGGTGGTGACTCAGTTGCTTGTGTTCTGCCTTGCCTTGAAATGAAATAATTCATCGGGTAACTGTTCCCAAAGCCCCGGGTGACTCGCTGAATTCAGTCCTGAACCTTGTCCAGGCTTCTGCAGCAGAAAAGCTGGAACAGATTCTTCAGTGTTAAACTTCTCATGGTTTTAAATGAACCATATGAAACTATTTCTATGTTTTACAACAGTCTCTGGTAATTTCCATTATTTATGAACATGTTTCCCTGAAAATTTTCTCTCCAAGGATAGGATGTGAAATACCCCCTTAAACAATAGAGAAAAGGGACTTTCTAAACAAAATAATGAAACTGGCAATATACCAAGAACTCTGCATTAACACAGTTGAACCAAAAATACAACTGAAGTGCTTTAAAGGTCATTTACTGTGTTGTTATGATGTAGATAAGATTTTCCAGGAAAAAAAATCTTATTTTTCCTTTTAAAGCACTGATCTCTTTTTATCATAGAACAGTGTTGTCACATATAGTTTTCCAAAATAATAATCTTGAGGCTTTTTTCCAGAATTTGTCTTTTCTTCAGGCAATTGTTATTTTTTATCTTAAAAGACAGAGAATATATTTGGCTTGGCTTGTTCTGAGGCAATGAAGGTAAACTCATTTTTCCATTTGAAAAAGGCACGCAGCGCTAGTCAGGCTTCATAAATCCAGGCATCTTTACCAGAAGGTATCTCCAGCCAAGCAGCAGCAGAAACAAAGTGCAAATAAATTATCAGTAACTGTTCTATTTACACAACTGTTAGGATTGTCCTTCCCTTGGTGACTTCAGTGAAGAGTGAATATGAACCTACCAATTCAACGCTGATATTAATTACAGGACAAGTTTAATTCTGGTTTGTATTTTATATTTGGAAAAACTGAATTATATACAAAATATTAAAGTGATTTTGGTTTTGCAGCAGAAGTACCATCTCCAAACCACCCTTTTCCTCAATGAACCAGTATGAAAAATAACTACATACCTAATAAAGGATCCAAGTATGATAGGGAACAGTTTTAATTTCAAAAGCAACCAATACCTCGTTCTGCCAAGCTTTTTATGCACATATTTACTCACGTGAGCCTTACCATGGGCTTTTACAGAAAAAAAAAAGTATCTTGTTCAGCAGCATATACCTCACTACTAAAAATTACTCTTTTTAAATTGCTGAAGTCATTAGTATGACTCACATATTTTAAAGGCAGAATCTATGCTCAATAATTTTGCCCGCTGGGGACCAAGTTGCTTAACACTTTGCAGGATTGAGCCTATGTTACAGAAAATGTAAGTCATGTGAGGCTTTTGCCGGATAAGAGTCGATATATTTTGTCTGGCCCGAGCCTACATTTGCTTAGCATGGTTATGTGCAAGCAGCATGTGTTCAGTTCACACAGCAAATAAGACAAGACCTGCTTGTGCATTTGAGCCGAAAAAAAACCCATAAACATTGTTAACTTTGGAACTTTGAAGTGGAAGGGTGTAACAGCAAATGCATGTGATCAGTCTGATCACTGTGATATGGAAATACTGTGTAACCTGTGGAAGCCCAGGACGTTCATAAAACTATTCTGAACCTAAAATGAAAGGGATGTGGCAAGCATCAAGTCTGCCAGCTTGGATAACATGTCCAGAAAACAAACAATGTTGCAGATCACAAACCCAGAAAAGCAGTTTTGGCAACAGACCTCACAAAAATTTGCCATGTGTTGCAAAAGCGGAAAAACCCAATTCAGTATTTGATAGAAATATAATCTAATAATTTATACCACTTTGAAGAGAAACAAAAGATTTTACAGGAAGAGAGGAAGAAAAGGTCAGAATTTATCGCTAAAACGTGAAGCATGAAATCTGAAACAAACACATGGTTCAGAACACTCATCCTACTAGAGATAGTGTTACAAAAAACACCCCCAACCAAATCACAGCAGATACATATATTTCCAAAGAAAACACAGAAAGCCCTTGTACAACTGTATAGAGATTAAAATAATGGTACAATCTGTAGAAAGAACCGATTTGTTCAGAAACAAAAGCTGGAAGAAGGGTAAAGTTACAGTAACTTCCACCACCCCATGGTGCGGAAGGTGATCCTTCCAGCTCCTTTTGTCTAAAAGGGAACGGTCGAGTTCTGACCCCGGCCATGTAGAGGGAGGCGCATGAGTTGGTCCATCCACCAGGGCCTGTGGAGTCCTTGCAGACCTCTCCACTGGAATTTAAACCAGAATTGGCAGTAAAACAAGAATTTCTGATGACACTGCAAAACCCAACTTCCTTGGGCTATTTTTTAAGCTATTTCTGATCAAAAAAAAAAACCCCCAAACCCCACAAGTAAAGCAATCAGTAATTCATCAGAGGATAGCAAAACACGAGTGAGAAAAAGAGCAAGGGCATAAAACTTGTATGAGCAGCGACGTTTTTGCTGCCGGCACAGGTAGCCAGGTACATAAGGTCAAGCGCGCCAGTCACTGATAAGAGCGCACAGGGCCCAGGGCGAGAGGCTCTAATCACAGCGGGCGAGGAGGAGAGCCCGGGTCCCAATGGCTTCGGAAACACAAACACCGGGAGCAGATACCGACACGGTGTGCTCGAGAAACAAACCCGGGCTCTCCCGGGGCCGGGCGGGCACCCGGGGAGGGGGTGCAGCGAGAGGAACCGCTGCCGCCCGGACACATGCCAGGGCCATCGCGCTGGAGGTGCGGGC
>NW_009722737.1:0-54817 GCF_000703405.1 Apaloderma vittatum
GGGGCTGCGGGCACCCGAGCCTGCAGGGCTGCAGTGATTTCACCCACAGAAAGCAGGGAAGGCACAAAATACTGATAGCAATAAATCGTAACGTTCCCTACGCAGTTTATTCGAATTTTCTAACGCTTTAGCGGTATTAGTTAGCTGGCTCCAGTGTCAGCATCCGTGTTCATTGGGACAGTGTTTGGCCACTCATGTTAACTTCAGGGAGACAGTCTTATCAACTACTACCTTAATAATTGTTAGTTACTCATTTTACACATTAAAAGGCAGTGAGTCACCTAGCACCTGATGAAGAGCTGGTTTTGGCACTCTGAACTTTCACGTCCTCTTTGATCACAATATATTGCTACTTCCTTCTGTGTAAGTGAAACACCTGCACTAAAAATAATCTGGATGAAATGGCAGTTCTGTAAAGACTTTGATTTGAGACAGTTGTAAATTAGTGAAATAGCTCTTGTTGACTGACAACAGCTCCAAGTGAAGAGCACAATAAATCATCTCCAATGGCAGATGTACATTTTTAAGAGTACAACAATAATCACATATATGTGGTGTTCCCCCTGTCTTTTTCTCCATGGATGTGCTGAGATATTTTAAGAGCTTAGGCTGTGGTACATTTAGATCCATAAAATTATGTCTCCTTCCTACTCCGTGCTCATTTGCCTGCTCTTAAAGGGTCTCCAAAGCACCATCAGTTCTGGGCAGATGCCATATGACCCCACGAGCTATTTAAGCCTTCTGATACAGCTTGTTTTCCCTGTTCTGAATTTTAGTCTGGAGAACATCTGCTTGTGGTTGCAGAGCAACTTAGTTTGAAGTGAAGGAAATGGATGGTGGACAACATTGGAACACAGGGAACCAGCCATGAAACAGGCCTGAAGCAGCCAAAACTGTGTGGGCTGTACCAGAGAATTATTTAATTATTCCAGGACACATGGTTTGTTTTATCCTCATTGCTGCTTCCTGGCTCCACCTACTAAAGTTAATTCAAAGCCCTGGTCTGGCAGCTGTGTATTTCTTTAGTGCTTCTTGATCTGCTATATGTGTTTATCATCCACTCTGAAATGAATCTGTCCTGCCAGTTATTTTAACAGAGCCCTTCTTTGTGGTTGGTTTGGTTTTTTAAATTAGCATGGAGCTTTGGGTTCTAAATTCTTATGTGCAAATTTTTCTCCAGAAGCTGCAGAATCTTATATACTAATAACAAGGCAAGATTTAAATCAGAAAAAATACTGATTTCAAAGATTCAAATCGTATTTGTACCATATTTATTATATGATACTGTAAAAAAATTACCTCTCTGTTGAGTTCCCATATGCTGGAATCTGATTTTGTTTACATTTTTTTGCTACGATAACCGTTAAATAGTTAGGAAAACCCTTTGATCACATGTGTGAAGTCAAACGGTTGCAGTTTGGAGGGCTGATGCTAAAAAAAAATTATAATGACATAAATTGTAAGAGACTTCTTGAGATCATCCAGTTCAATCTCTATGTGTAACTGGAAACAAACGACATTTTTCCATGGCCATCTGATTTAAAGAAGTATGGAGTACTATGTATTTGTCTCCTAATCCTCCATCTGCCTCTCTTCCCATCTGTTTGTCTTAGAACCACTCCACCATTTCCCACAGCCCTTGCACCCCTCTCTGGCTGGTGCAGCCCGGTTGCCCACTAGATCCCCCAGCCTCTGCTCTTCTCCTTCCTCTCAGCTTCCTGCTGCCATTTACACCTTCTCTCTTCTTTATTCCCTCCAGCAATACTCTCCTCTCTGTGCAAAAGCAGCACGTACAGGAGTGTTTCTGTTAGTCTAGAGCTACGTGTCTGCAAATAGGTCAGTTGGCTGCTGGAGAGAGAAGGGCTCAAAAATTACTTTGCAAGCTCCGTGCTTTGCAAATCTGCAGAGGGACACGTTTTGGAAAGACCTTGCTGATCTTCCAAAATGTATTGAAATTTGCTAAGTGCTTCTAAAACCTGTGATTCTTGGGAGCCTTTTATGCTGAAAGACCATTCCATCTGTAATAGACAGCAACATGAGTGTAATGCAAAGACAATGAACCAGAATCCAAGCCAAGGCCAAGTGCCGAGCCTTGGTGATCGAAATTTGCTATGAATCAGGGAAGATAAATTAGACTTAGTGCCTATCTTACTTTCTCTGGCCAAGGTGGGTCTATCTGTGTATCTATTCATACTTAAATGCTCACATTTTTCTATTTAAAGAAGAAAACAATAATCTGTTGTTAAAAGAAAAAAGAAGAAGGAAATGTGTCTAAGCTGAGTGGAATTTCCTGACAGGACATTTACTGATTTACTGTTTAATGATTAGTGTGATCTTGACAGAGTTAACTACAGATATATATACTTTTGATTTAGATAAGGAAAAACACTCTATTGTGCAGAATCTCTGTAAATAAGCAGATCACTTGGCAGGTAATATGCTTCAGAGATAGACCAACTATTTCTGAAAAGTTATTGTCTAGTGCTCTCACTATAATCAAAGTCTGCCTATTTATTAGACGCAAGTACATACAGAGTTAACTTCTCCCAAGCAAATGGTCACTTTTGAAAGATTCATTCAAATTACTTTCCTTCTCCTGGAACTTCTGATGCGCAGCAGAGATGTGAATACAACACAGGAGACTGAATTATCCCACCCATACACGTGGGCCCTACTGACATATGAGGGCATTAGCCTCTTCTCTTAAAAAACAGAGCAATGATAAACCTGCCATCCAAAGAGAAAAATCTCCTGTATTCCCTAAATCAGCTTATCCCATCAGCTATGAAATTTATCACGTCTGATGGCCAACAAACACACTTTCAATCCACCTTGGTGCTCGGCTGCATGGGATCACCCATCAGCCCTGGGCACCGTGGACGTGCTGAGTCTTTGCACCAAAGAAGTTGGAACTGTGTCAGCATTAGGTGTTGTCATCACGGTTTTTATGTGTTGGCTGTCACAAACACTTCTTAAGGAAAGCACGTGGGCTGTTTCCTAAGGTCACGTGCCAGCAGAGCCTTGAAGTTAAGTGTAAAGATCTCTGCAGCTCAGCCAGCAGCTGTGAGTTGCTGTGCGCTCGCTTATCAGTCACACCGAGCAGGCCGATACCCTGATAGCACAGTGGTATTGCGGCTCTCTGGGCAGCTCTGCTGCCAGGGTTACTGGGAACCGAGAGCACAGTATTGCAGAGTCTGCAAACCAGGCCTGACCCAGCCTAGCCATCCCGTGCCTCTTTCCTCTGCTTGCGTGAGCCACCCTGCTCGGGCAGTGGGGAAGGACTGGGGGCAACCTGTGCTTGCATCCCACTCCTCAGCAAAATACGGGTACCCAAGAGAGCTCCTGCATTACGGGGGTTGTGTGAGTACCGTACTCTCGGTGAGAAAGGGCATGAGAAGAGATGTACAGTCAAACCCCATACTTCAGGCCAGGATTCCTTTCACTCTTAATACGATGTCCCCTTATACTGTAGCATCTCTCTGTGGGGTGATATCTCAGCAGATAAGTCCAAGGCCCTTGATAAGGTCAGGTTGGTAGTACAAGGGAAACTAGAAAGGAAAAGAGATGCCTTTTCTCCCATACATAGTCCCCCGAGATCCCTCTGCCTCTTGTCCAGAGATTTAAATACTGTTGTTGTTCTCAGTATTATTTTTCATTTTAGTATGTATATGCTGAAAATACACACGTCTGTTGCTAATTTAGACCTGGCATGCAGAATTCACAAATGACTGGGACAGCAATTAAAGTGCATCCAGTAATGACATGGTGGCAGATGGAGATCTCACAAACAGACCTCACCAATGTGTAATAATTCCAAAGCTGCCTCTTAATATTGTCTTTATAATAGGTGCACAACACAGTATATAGAACTGCTTCTATGTGTGTGCATATATTAAAAATGGAGAAGTAGGACCTGGAAGGCAAGGGAAAAGCAGACTTCTCACAATCCCTTCCATCCTTACCAAAAAAAAGAGAAGAAATTTAGTGTAGCCTCCAAGCAAGTCTTCCAGAGCCCGTAACCGGACAGCTACTGAAACAATTACTGAGCAGATCTACTGCTATGAGCTATCTACATCTATTGGTGATGTGTTGCCAGAAAGCGAGGGATTAGGAAGAAGGGACTCAGACTGACTTTGAAATCATCAGTTCCCTGGGGGGGGAAATCTGGAGATAGTGTCCTGGACTCAAACAATACTTATACAAGAGCTTGAGATCTGCTCATATCTTGAGGATCCTGGAAGTAGATACCTCTGAAGCACTACTGGAAAATTCTGTTCTCTAAGATGGGCAGTCTAAATGTAGGTATTTTCTAGTTACTACAGAGAGATGTTTTTGGCATACCTGTATTAAGTAAATTGTGTAAAGGGAATGCTGATAAGGCTTCAAAGCATATCTAAGAGGGGTGTGAAAGATGTGGAATAAAACCCACTTTTTAATTATGATTTCACCCATATCCTACTTACTGCTAAATTAAAATTAGTATTAAAGTTGTGTGTGATAACAGTGCACCTTTATGCCATCGATGAACTTCCCTGGTTGTTCTGAGGGTAGCAAATGCTCTAGGAGATGTGATATTATAAAAAATGAAATCTTTCACTGACATAAAATATGCTTAATGTTTTTCTTTAATGCTTAAATCATCATTATTTACACTTTTAAGAATTATTTTGCAGTTAAAGTGTATGAGATTAGAGGAGGGCTGATGCTGCCGGCTGGTGTTGTGGAACTTCTAGGGAGTAATTATGGAGGTTAGTGAAAATGGTAGCTCAAGTGCATGGAAGAACACAAGTAAATTTAGTGGAGGGAGAAGTCTGGAAATATTCCCTATTTAGTTTTTTAGATCAGACTCCCCTGAGGGTGTGACACCACTGCTCTGTTGCTGTAAGTGGAAACTTTATGCAGAAGTTTCGGAGAGAAGCAGGATAAGATGCTCCGTCTGCACACGTGCGTAGGTGTGTCCACATTCGTTGTGTGCACAGAAGCTGCTATCTCACAAGGACATCACTGTATTTTAAGGGTACCACAGGTAGAGGCAGGAGGGAGAGATGCTCCCCTTGGAGCAGTGCTGTCTGAGGCTTAGTCCGTATTACTGCCACAAGTGCTAATTTGAATCAACACTTTCCACACAGCTCTTTTACAGCAATAATTTTACTGTATCTCATAATAGTGCCATGATTCACATGTACAGAGCTATTGTCATCCTGTGATGAGACAACTGAGATTCAGAGGGATATTTAATTCACTGGTGTCAGATAGCACGTCATCGTCAAAACCACAATTAGGGCCTCAGTTTTTCACTGCTAATTCCATTTCTAATGAGTTATTTAGCTTTTGAGTGAGGATAATGATAGAAACAGAAGAATCTACTCTGTAATTGTCATAACACAAAGCTGGCACTCAATTTATTACATCCTTATTCATCAAGGTACAAATGTGTGCCTGATCTGTAAAGCACTTGGTGCAGTCATCAGACTACTTGCATCAGATGTGTAAATTTACCTACAAGGCCAGTTTCAAAAGGAGGAATCCCAGGAAGAAATGGGGGGAACGATATTGTGTAGATGACCACAGCCATGCTTGTAGTCCCTTGCTACCTGCAATATGAATAGCCTAATTTTTCAAGTCATTCAGCTTATACAACAACATTTAAAAAATTACACGCCTGGGATTCAAACAATTCATTAACTACCCTTTCTCCTAGTTTCAATGATCTTACCCATTTAAGCTCATTAATGTCATCTATTCTGCCTTGACATTTTTCCTTTAGGCCCTCAATAATCCTTGCTTTGCTTCTTGCCCTGTTTCCACTTAACACTTTTTGGTAGTTAAAAATGAAATTAAGTAAAAACTAAAAAAAATCATACAGTTAGGTTCTGAGTAATCCAAGGCCCATGTAAAATTATCTCTCTTCATTGATAATGAGCCCAGCAGATCTTAAACACCAAAGTGCAACAAGCTTCCTAGTAAGAATGTAATCTGTACTTTCATAAAGATTCATTCTGATGTCTAGTAGTTACAGGTTGCCTTGAAACACTGGATTTTATATAATTTCCAAAAGTTTTGATTGAGTTAGCTGATAGACAGCAAATTCTTCTTTGAATCTTACTGAATCTTGCTAAATCAGTGTTATGCGATACCTGTTTCTTCAACCACCTTCTTATTTCCTCTCCTTAGTAATTCCCTCCTTCTCTCTTTCTAACATGGCTTTTTTTGGCTGGGCCTTGCACTGGAGTATTTGAACCCACTTAAACCTTTTAGCACTGTTGTCACAGAGAGTCTTTCAGCTTTGGAAATCTTACCCCTGCAGCTGTGATATTTATCCACTGTTGCATAAGGCAGGGTGGTTGTGGTTTAAAATGTGTGTAGCCGCAGGCAAAATGCCAAGAGTCTACAGAGTTTAGGCTGTCCCCAACTAATTGAACTCTGCTAAACTGGCAAGTTATCAAAATAACTGGGGTTTGACATGCAGCAGCCTTGTAATAGCATAGACCTAAATCATGCGAAAGTTAAGGCTGGTGCGGATAAAAGGGAATAGTTCAGGTTGCTTGAGGATGTTCTTTATGTTTTTATGTACTTCCCACAGGTAGTTTATTTGAAAACTTACTTTGTCTCTTGTCTTCTGAGATGTTTGAGTGGTTCAACATCTCCAATGACCACCAGTGAAAAATGGGGCCAATGCAGAGCTTGAGCATCTACAACTTCTCCTACTCATGTGAGTAGAGGGCACGGCGTGGGCAGTAGTAAACATGCCTTAGGATTCATCCCAGAGAGCAGAACAAAGCACCCTTTACCCCAACCCTGTTCAGGACCTAGTACAGCCAGTTAGTCTTTATGGAGAGGCAAGCAGGAGGTGCATGGTCCAGTGTTGCTCTGGAGGGTCCAGATGATGCCAGGACTCCATCAAAGCCAGCAGCTCTGAAGGAGGAATCTCAGCCCCTCAAAGTGCGGTGGCTAATTTGGACCCCAATAGTGGTGTCGGGCAATTTGTCACTCCCTGTCCTCTTTTTTGCTGCTGCCCGGAGGGCTGCGATCTCTTGCTGGTTGCAGTTCATGCTGTGTGCAAAAGATTCCCCAGATGAAGTGTAAAGGAGTTCACAAACACAGCTGTAAAATTAAGTGCTGCGGTGACATAAATATCTGTTTTTAATAGCCCACACAGTATTAAGTTTCCCTCTTGAATGAAAAATGTATTTACAGCCTCAACACCAAGTTAATGACCCCTTCTGCCTAGAAGTTAGGCATATTTATGCTTATGGCAAAGGTTTTCAACCCTCATTATTGCTCGGAAAATTCAATTGTCTTGTGGTTGAGAATTTTCCTGCCCTTTAAGTAGTGAAGAACAACAGGCAGCACCATCAAATCTTTTAGTTTTTAACTAGTGTAAGTATTAATCTATTTTATTTTTCAAGTATTTTCCGCAATTGGGATAGAATTTACTCCATCTCATCACTCTGCTCTAGCTTTTCTTGGTGCTTTTGTGTGTGAGAGCCTAACAGGTGCTCCATTACTCTTGCTGGTTTTTTTTTAAATTTATGGCTATTTCTACAGAACTGATTAGGAGTGTAAGCTATATATGATTACTCAGAATTACTTTCCAGTGTCAGACACCCCATTATCTGTGTTTTACTGGAACATACTCCTTCTTCAGCCGCACCCTGGGGGTGTTATCTGCAGGGGTCCTAAAAGAGTTCGTTCATTCATGGACAAACATCACAATGATATATAACAGGCCTGATCCGATACCAAAAAAAAGGAAGGGAAAATGAGCCTGTTTTCTGGAAATGACTATAGCTATCTTCATCTCATCTTGTATTTTCCAAGGCTTGCTACACTTCTTCAATGCCTGTTGGAGCAAAGGGGAGGGAAGTGATAGGGGTTTTCTATTTTTATTATCAGAAAGCTGATGTGGTTAGCATGCAAATCCATTATCTCTGTGCCCTTCTTGTCTATCAGGCTGTCCAGGATATCACAGTATGCTGACCAGTAATACAGGTGATTCAATAGGAAAGATTTGTAGACTGACTTGGTGGTACTCGGCTTGTGTTTTGAAGTAGAACTTGATGGGCGCATGTGGTTATGTGTCGTGATTGTAGAGGAAGCTTGAGCATGTGATAACAGTACAAAAATACGTGAAAGAGAAATCAATATATATTGTTTTATTGTAGCTGTCACAAATTTTATATTACCACAGTTTTGAAATACTGATGTATTGTTTTTATTCTTATATTTGAGATTGAAAATGCTATTTTTAGCAATGCCAACAATAATGTCTCAATGATCTTCTTCTGACAAATGTAGAAACTGAGAGGTAAAAATATACTGACAAAGCCAAAACAAAAATATAAACTGAATTTGAAGGACATAGAGTAAATAATTTTCACTTATCTTTACATATAAAGATGACTTGTACTGTCATAGAAACTGGCAATGGCAAGAACTAATGCAGCACAGTTAGAAGGGAATACAACATGTTAAATGAATCATACGTATTCAAAATGGAGAGGAACATATTCTCAAATCTGGTTATAAAAATAACAGAGCTTGCAAATGTTACATATGGTCTCTATTTTGTATCTGTGACTACTTTCAAGGAATAAATGACACTATCTGTACAGTATAAATAAAATAGAGAAATAGATGTCTGCTGAATCAAAATAGATGTCTACTGAATAGACTATATTTACGTCATATAAATTTACCTGTGTCTACTAGATCCGCCACTGCAGTAGTATTGGAGGACAAAGTTTCATTGTATTATTTGTGGCTATAGTGGAGCTGTATATTAACCTCAAATTTACCTGCCTTACAAAAGTAAGCAAACTGGTTTTAAAAAAAAATAAATCCAACGTAAACCTGCTCCCTAGCTGCAGAATCTGTGAGTTTCAGAAGTGGCCAGGAGCTATGGAAATGTCTTTTTTATAGAAGAAAGCTTTAAGACACTTAAAGCTGTGTGCTGAGGTGATGTGTTCCAAGGTAGGCTGCTTTACAATGAGACTTCTGAGACCACTTATGCATGTGTGAGTGTGAGAGTTGGTGCAATTTACTCACCAAAATCCTGAATCTGATATGTTAAAGGAATACAGCTCCACCTATTTAAATCAGGAGTCTCCATCTCAATAATGCAAAACTTTCCTTCCTTTAGTACACTGTCACTATATTAGGATCAATTAAAAAGGAGGATGTGGCTGTGTAAATACACCGTGTAATTTCACCTATACAGGCACAGGCAATGGAAGAAAAAAGGGTAGGTAGAACACATTTCTATGAAAGTAGAGATTTGATAAAATTTATTTTCTGTTGAACAAAACAAGGGAGATGAAGGAAGAGATGGCTCTTGTAGAAGAATGTGGAATACTGACATGCATTCCCACCTTACTTTAATTTTCATCTTCTCACAACTTTTATTTCTAGCAGATTTTAATCATGCAGTAGACTCAATTTGTAAACACAAGGAGTCTTAGCTCGGGAGAGGAATGCTGAGTCTAGAGGCTTGCTGAGATGCAGAGGTCATTGTAGTTTGGCTGTAATCTGGCTCTCTCTGACCTTCTGAGGAAGCAAATGGTGCAACTTGCCCCTTCTGTTGGTTGGCAAGGTAGTCTGTAATCCTTATGAAAGTGGAAAGCATGGAACCTCGCCAGAAGTAAGGCAAAATGATGGAAGTGAGAAAGAAGGGCTGAAAGACGTTACAAGGAGTATTCCATGAAAAACAAGAAAAGGAAAAGGCTGAGATGCTTTTATAATACAATGGGAATAATTTGTTTGCAGAACTAGTCAAGGTGACTCAGGAGAGCCCATGAATTTCGTGCATGCAGTCCTGTTCATAGAGAGCAGTATGTGCCTCCAAGTAAAGCATGAGCAACTTTGAAGAACTTTGGCCTTCAGAGGTTTGTCATTTTCTGGCCATCTGGAAGCCCTTTTTGGGTATTTTTTTCAAATAAAATTATCAACAGCTGGAGGAAGGAATCTGGACATAAGGGAAGCACAAGGGGCAGTGGACACAAGCTGGAACACAGGAGGTTCCACAAAAATATTAGAAAAAGAGTTTTTCACTATGAGGGTGACAGAGCCCTGTCACAGGCTGCCCAGAGAGGTTGTGGAGTCTCCTTCTCTGGAGACATTCAAAATTCTCCCGGATGCGTTCCTATGTGACCTACTGTAGGTGATCCTGCTCTGGAAGGGGGGTTGGACTAGATCTTTTGAGGTCCCTTCCAACCCTGGACATTCTGTGATTCTGTGAAAAACACCCTAGTAGCTGGTTCACATGTTGAAATTATGTGCAACAAATTAACACCAAACAGCATTATCTACGTTCTTAACTATTCTACCATAAAATATTTGTGGATCCAGGAAACAAGTCTGTTAGTAGCAGTTGAACATGTGGCTGTGACAGGGCATTTGCTCAGATACTTTCATAACAGTTGTCTTTAAATATGTCAACAATAACCTGGAAAGATAGTGTGTACCTTTGCTGGGTATTTGCTTTTCCTGCAAAAGAAGTAAGATACCATGCATGAACAAGCCAGGATTAGATCTTATTTTTCTGTCTGTTGGGTAAAGCTTGCAATGCCACCAATATCATGTGATGAGAAAAAACTTGCAAATATTCCTTCTGACACTGAAAAAAAAAATGAGGCTAAGTCCATCAGTATTGCATAGTGACAGATTTTAAGACACAAACAGGGAAAAATTTGCTAGTGTTGTGTCCTAGCATTTTTACCTGAGCCCTTGTAAATCAAGCCTTGATTTTTCTTTCATTTTATATTGAAGTGCGTTGCCACTTGGACATTAGCCACACTTTTCCCTTCAGCAACTTGTCTGTACCTGAATTACCATCAAAACCTTAAATGTGCTGAAAGACATTTCTTCCCATCACTTCTTCTCACCCAGATTTGCTACACTCTCTGTAGAAAGCCTTTGCACAGTGAGGGCAACAACAGCCTTGAACCAGGCAGCAAATAGTGTGGTGTTTTCAAGTTACATCTTGGAAAAAGTGTGGCCAGGACGACGGAAAGGAGCAGGATCATCCCAGCTTCCCCAAGCCCAGAAGAAGACAGAGCCCTATTTATGGTGGAGAGAAAAAAGCTAGGTCTTGCATTCCCAAATTGAAGAAACTGAGGCAAGCCCACGGCAGGGAGCACATCTGTAGGACAAGAAAAGTCTTGCTAGATGTGCAAGTGGTGTCCTTGGCAAGTACAGTCCTCAGTCACTTTGCTTGCAAATGCCTGGGGTGTGCTGCTCTACTGATTCTCTCCTGGTAGCCGCACAATGCTACTCTGTGGCGTTGCGATTGTGGTTCTGTGATTTGGGTGTTGATGCCCTACAGGCAAATCAGCGCACCTGAATTGACTTTCCCACAGTCAAAACACAGATTTTATGGAGGTTGTCAGTCTGAAATAGAAAGAACTGCAAACTTTAGGGGCAAATAATGACTGAATAGTTGATATTCTGTCCCTCAGTCCCTAGGAAAAACTCGGCTCCCGTGTCGGAGCAGCACTGAAGACGATATGCTGAGTACAAACTGCTGTAATTGCAGCATTGTCGAGACAGCCTCAGCTCCAGACTAGCTCCTGTGGAGCAACAGATCACTCATTAAAATGGCTTACACCTCTACTGAATTTTAATTAACAAAACTGTGAGGAGCAGGTGTTAACTTGTATTATAGACTCATTATAGCCCCTTGGGATTCCCTAGGCACAGTTAGATGTAGTCAATGAACATTTAGAAGTTCCTGATTTTGATCCTTTTTGTCTCATTTACAGACTTGTATTTGTAGCAGGTATTTATTCATAGTAATTTACAGATATTGCTTTGAAGCCATCCGTTCAAACCCCAGGAGCTGCAGGACAAGTCTATCAACAGGATTTCAGTGGGGAAAGATGCTGTGTCTCTTTGCAGCTCACTTAGGGAGAAATTGTCAGCTCCATCCTGCCTCCAGTTTACCATTTGCCTTTCCCCTTAATGTCTTCAAGGATGCCATTCACCTACTGGCATAACTTCTATCTAACAGCTGTCCAACCCAAATTGTATGAAATTGCCCAGGTTATTTTATACACTTCATGTCACAGAGGTCTCATTTAGCCTATATTATTCTGAATGAAGTGAGTTACAGAGCAATTACACGTACAGCTATAAACTATGTAGTAACAGGGCAGTAATGTCGGGGGTGTGTTTGTGTGCGTGAGGTGTGGAGGGATGCTCAGAACAGTAAATTCTTCATAGAACCTAAACGAGATACGCGACTAAGGTGTTTGGCTCAGTATTTTAACACCTATTAGGCACTCTTACTGCATAGTAAAAAGGTCAGCAGCCTCTAAATTGCTTAGGCTTGCCATGCACACCTAATGCAGGCCGATGTGCTAAAAGCTGGAACTCTTGGATACCAACTAGGTATCTATCTCTGATCTGGCTTTTAAACCTGAAAAATAATCTCTATTGTTTTCTGGAGTTAAGTACCTGACAGCTTGGCTTTTCTCACAGAGAAACATTTACCTAGCCTCCTTGTGAGGCAGTAGATGGAGATTTGTTCTTAAATTTTTCCAAATGAAAAGTGTTGAACCTGCGTATCTGATACTACCATCAAATGTTCTGCTCTCCAGGTTATCTGTAGGGCTGTCTTCCCCCTGGTTCAGTGCACTGTTAAACAATCAAGCAGCTCCAGGAGAAGATGTTGGGAAACATAGAGTCATAGAATCATTAAGCTTGGAAAAGATCGCTCAGATCAAGTCCAAAAGCCAACCCGATACTACCACAACCACTGAACTATGTCCTGAAGTGCCATGTCTACATGTTTTTGAACACCTCCAGCAATGGTGACTCCACCTCTTCCCTGGGCAGCCTGTTTCAATGCTTCACCCACTCTTTCAATAAATAAATTTTTCCTAATATCCAATCTAAACCTCCTCTGGGGCAACTTGAGCCCATTTCCTCTCATCTTATCATTACTAACTTGGGAGAAGAGACCAACATTCAGCTCTCTACAGCCTCCTTGCAGGTAGTTGTAGAGAGCAATGAGGTCTCCCCTCAGCCTCCTCTTCTCCATACTAAACAATCCCAGTTCCCTCAGCCTCTCATCTTAAAACATGTTTTCCAGAACCCTCAACAGAATGTACTGTCACAGGTCATGCTGGGGAACATGTCCTGGCTGCAATGGGCTTGTGATCAAGTTCCTTGCCTAAATGAGCAGAAAGGGGACGTGAAAACATCTTCTACTCGCATAATGAATCCCACAGCCACTCCCCTGTTGAGCTGACATTCATCTTTCAAAACTTTAGGCACCTATCAGATGGTTTTGGGAGTTACTTTAGGCTACCTGTACAGTAAGCGATATTGTAGAAGTACTCTAGAGAATAATTCAGATCTTAGGCTTTCTATGAAAAATGAAAAGAAGTTTAGCGTGGCCACAATCATAATTAAAATATCTCAGTTAAATATCTAGAGTTAAGGGAGCATCCAGGTTCTGGTGCCTGAAAATAGTCTCTAGAAGCTGTAATTCTTGACTTCCAGGCTGAACTTGATCCAACAGGAGTGACTTGAGTGTGTCTGCAGGCTCTTTTGCACACATTTTGAAGCTGAAGGTATGCTGTTTTGATAGCTCCATCAGGGCTTCAGTGCTGAACTGTTCTAGAGACTGAGGAGCCATGCAGACAGCCAGCGTTACAGGGTTATTAGACCCTGACTCCTTGTTACTGCACAGAAATGACGCAATGGGGAATTTAAGGACCAGTACTGGGTGGAGCAGTAAGACCTGTTATGATTTAACCTTTCACCATCAGCAGTAAATCCCTCGGTACGTATGTATTTATAATAACTGGGCAGGACACAGTACACAAAGGATGTTGAAACAGGATTTTACAGTAGCTAATAGGTACCATTTGCTGTAAAGAGGGCTCAACAAAAGCCCTGAGATGAAAAATCCCACACCTATCAGTCCACCTAAATCATGTTCTAATTGTAATCATTCCAATAATAACTTTAGTAGGAGACATCATCATATTACAATACATGAAGATGTAGCTGTGATTCTGTATATTAAAGAAAGCCAGTTGTGGGCTAGATCATGTGGGGTACTGCGTTTGTCTAATGACTTCCAAGGTCAGGTTTACAATGTTTAAACTGTTTTATGTCCTATTAAGATAAATAGGGATCAGCAGGTTTCTTTGAATACATTGGAGGCATTAAAACTATTATAACGGAAACCACTGATGATTTACTGTAAATGCATAGACTCTTTGGAGCTGGCATGTGGAAGTAAAAGAAGAATCCTGCAGAAATAATAAATCTTCTCTGATCTATAAGACAATTTGACTAGGGGAGACTGCACAGTCATTATCAAGCAGAGCAGAAATATTACTTCAAGTTCCTTAATCCTAGAGAATCATAATGGAAATATGGAAGTTGATAATGACAAGTACAAAAGAAAGATAAAAGATGTTTTCACAACATGACAAATTAGAAACTCTGCCAAATACAGATCTGGTCTTCAAACCCTGGCTATATCCCACAGAATTTACTGACTTTAAAGGGCTCCTGACAACTTTAATTTCTCCTGCTTGATCTGCAGTGAACACTTCACAACTGCCCTGACTTTGCCAAAAAGCGTCTGAGGTGTTTCGATTCCTCAGTCAAGGATTTTACCTCTCTAGCCTTATCTTCCCCCAGCATCTGCCTCTCATCCTAAGAGCGGCGGTGGGGTTGGCAGCACTGCCAGACATCGAGCTGTGACTGTTTTAACTGCATTGCCTGTCACTGCTCAAGATGTAAAAAAAATCACAGTATTGAAAACATCAGCTACCATGGGAATTTTGTCTCTGTAATGAAGTACATGAGGGAAATGCCTACTGCAGTGACTGCATGCAAATGCAGCTCATCTCACTCGGTTAGGCACAAGCACGTAGAAGGTTCCTCCCTTTATTTCATGTCAGCAAGCAGTGGTTTGCAGGAAGGTCTGTCCACAGCTGTTGAGGAGCTGGCCCAGCAGCCAGATGAATGAACCTAGAAAAGGGACAAGTCCACAGGAATAGAAGCTGGTACTGGGGGAGCCCCTGTTGTGACCCTGAGGGCCCATCTTGACCATTCAGGTTGATGGCTTGAGTAGTTTCCTAAGACACTTCACTCTAGGTACTGGCCTAGACTGACATGTGTAACACTTTTTAGTACCACCAAATCACAGGTAAGCAAGGCTAAAATGCACAGCATCTTTTTACTGTATAGTCAGGGCTTTTCTGTTCAATGGATAATGCAAAGGTAACAGCAAATACTGCAGGATATGTAGTAGCACCAATATCGTGACTGTTCTAGTGCTTGGAAGATTTGCACAGACAAAAGATGGACTTTGGCTTGCCAAGCTTCATGAAAACCTAAGTGCTAGTGCACACTAAGTACTTACCACAACAGAGTTGTTTTAAATTCATCTGAGGAAATCAGTGCCTTAGAGAAGAGCTTGCTCTAATCCCGCTGCCCTCAGTAAATCTTTTGTTGCTGGAATTGACAAAAACATATAGTAATATTGCTATTTTGAAGATTCGGCTTGGATTTGCAATAAACATCTCTCAGATTTTCAAAAGTTGTTTCTATGATGGAACAGAAACTTTGCAGGTCATCTGAAGGGAAGGCTGATGTGGAATAGAGCAGGTACAGATAGTGAGGTAAAACAAGCCAGATGTAAAGCTATCAGGCAAAAAAAAGGTAAGACTATATTTTTCATGTGAGCCTAGAGAGGCTTGTTTAGCAGCTTGACTGTATGCCAAATAGCTCACTGCACCTCTAAAAAATTGCTTTACTCTAAAAAAGTAATCTGAAATATCCTTGGACTGCAGTCAATATCACACATATCTGCATCTTCAAAGCATTCTCCTTGGCTCAACATAGCAATAGAAGCGTAACTATTAGTGGTTATTTCAACCTTCAGGTAATTGGATCTTCTACTACTCCACCCACTAAGCAAATAAATTGACTTTGATGTCCCTTTAATATGTCACAGAGAAGAAAAGGCCTTACATTTAATGGTGTGAAAGAGATTATTCTAATGATTAACATTTTCAAATGAGTACTAAGTGTAAAAACAGTATTCGTAGCCCATTTTTTCAGTTCCTTGCTATATTTGAAATGCAGAATCTCCAGTGACAGAGCTGACTTGTCAAGGCAAAACCCTACAAATAGTGAAATCTTTTTCATTATAGTCAGTTATTCCAAAGACACTCACAGAAATGGACTGGATCATGGTAGCCATCTACGCTGCAAGGCTCAAATCCAAAAAACTATTCAACTTCTATGGAGTTATAACTCATTGGACTCTGGTACATCATATTGCAGCTTCAGCTAAACTTTAGAGGGATGCAATAGCAGCCGAGATTACTGTTCTGTATGTCAAAATATTTAGTTTTTTTTCAACACAGTTCCAGTCTCATCTCTCTACTTGTAGCTTAAAGTGTATCCTGATTCCACTCTAAACTCCATATGCTGCCAGGCAGATGTTGACCAGGAAACATAAATTCTTGGTGTACTTGCTCCTCAGTCTGATTATTTCAATCCTACCACCAATTCCAGGGCCATTCATGTCTGCATGAGGAGGTGGAATTCACCTTGACAATTCAGTCCTTCTCTATTTTAATGGTAGATAATGGGGTGAAAGTAAACATATGGGGGGAAAAATTCTACATTATGAACGAGTCAATATAGTAGGAACACTTCAGTGCTTATTCAGGTGAAATGTAGTAGCAGATGTGATAATTCTAGAGTAAACCACTGCATTGATAGCAACACCCGTGCTCTCACTGAAATTCCAATGTGGTAATTAATTCTTTTATTGCCTTAATTCATAAATTTTAATGTTTATGAGCAAGCAATGCTTCCATGTCAATCTCAACTCTCTTTTTTTCACATGCCCAGAGATGCTAAATATATTTTAAATTTAAATAATGAAAAATGTACTTTGGTGCCTGTTTTAGTCAACATTTCCTTGTTTATTCCTAAGATTACATGGATTACATACAATGTTGGAAAAAACTTATTCAAAGAACTCATTTAAATAAAGATCGATTTGCAAATTGCACCAATGACTGTACAGACATATATATATATACACACACATAGGCATGTAAAAATATAAAACACACAGGAAAATTTTCTCTTGATATACTTGAAAAATATTAGAATTTGGAAAACATTAAGACATCTGGGTGTACCGCACATGTAAACCATTTAGTGGTGAAACTAGAAGTGATGAATTGCACATTCACTGATATCAGCTACAGTATAACAAAGTCAGCTCTTTCCTTTTTATCATTATAGCTGATGCTTTAGCAATAGGCTTTGATTAATAAAACTCAACCATAAAAACCCAGCTTCTGCCTTAAAAACATTTATGAACAGGACAATAACAGTATCAGTATGGGGATTTAAACGAGCTACACACAAAAAAATCTTAACAGAAGCAGGATTGAAGTACACCTATCATTGATCATCTTAAATACCAAAGACAACTGGCTGCATTTTGCATCTACTAATCTTAACGAAATTACATTAAATCCTTTGGTCTTAACGTTGTGCAGCCCTGGAGTTCCAGACTCAATTGTATATATAATATCAAATTATTTTCCTTAGATAACCATATTGCCCAAAATCAAATGCTGGCATTTTCAGATTCATGCACAGCTCCTGACCTGTCTCTCATGTAAAGCTCCATGCCAGGGAAAACTTTACATAGAAATTTAGGGACATTTACTGTAAGCACAACAGCAGCATATTATGCAAAAACGGAGATAATCACACTGTCTCACTAAATGTAACGCCATTTTCTAAATTAGGAGCTATGTCAATATAGTTGAAGGTGTCCTAAATTAAATATGCCAGATCCTCTTTCTGAGGATCCTCCTGTCATATAGGGAAGCCAAGCTTCATATTGCATGACAACTTCCCATCATATCTCTCCATATCTCACCTGAAGGAACAAGAATTCACAAAATTTTAGCTGGGGATACAGATTGTGTTGAGTTTAAGGATTTTTGGCAAATCCAAAATTTGATGTCGCGAATCTCTAGCCCTGCTTCTGTGCAGGCCAGCCCCTGGGTGTGCTGCTAATGCCAGTAGGATGATGATTATTTCTGTACTAACATTTATTTATTCCCTGACATTGCTTGTGACTTCCTTTCCCAAAGGCAGTAGAAGCTAGTGGAGGGTTATATGTAAAATTGTGAAAGGGAAAGCATGACACAGAGCTCTTGGATCCTTCCTTAGACTTCTACTTACCTGGTTGTGACTCCCTTCTCTAGTGCATGGTGGGAGAGAGCGATGCCTTCATTGTCTACTCCATGATTCAATTCATATAAATCCATAACTAGAAATTTTGTAGGGAGAACAGTCCTATGGGATGCCATTAACCCATCACTCAGCTGTTAAGCATCGACCATGCTTAGTTTCCTGTCAAGGCACTGCAAATGTGAATGAGTGCTGTGGCTGGGGAGCATCAGGCACGTCATCTTGCAGTGGTAAAGTCTCTCCCTGGGGTTTCGCTCAGAGCAGGTCTGCAAATATCAGTGATGTAGCTGAGTTACAGGTAGGTCTGGTGCCTGCCAAGCATGAGATGGAAGCAATATATTCTGCTCCTATTACATTGCACACTCCTCATGACTAGAAAACAGATCCCAAAGTTCTTGTTTGTGCTTGCAAAGGGGATTTTTCTTCTGTTTGTGGTACTGGCTTCATGCATTGGCAAGTATTGCATAAAAAATCATTAAAGAAATGACATTTCCATGCGGGGAGAATATTTGCTTGTCTTACAGGCCAAGGTGGACACTGAAGCACATATCTACCTGCATATGGCCATTCTCCTAAAGTGGAATCATAAATAAGATTATGTTAACATACTCACTATATTTACATGTTACATTGAGACAGTTATAATCAGTCTCAAGTCTAAGTAATCTATCTCAATATTAGCTTTAGAGCATGCAAAAAATAGACATCTGTTCCATCTAAGATACAAAGAAGGGATATGTTTTCCCTAAAAACACTAGAGTTCAAAACTTGGCATCAGCAGTAAAATGCTAATAGACATTTGCAAACTGTATAAACCAAGTGTCTAAATAGAAAAAGCTTAATATTGAAGGTGAACCCATCTACACAAAATAGAACTCTTTTAAATGGAATGTAGCCAGTTTCTAAATACATTCAAATATTACAGTGTTTCTATAAATAGAAAACTAAATAGTGCTGAAGAGCTAATGCAATCCTTTCCAAATCATTCAAGTGCATGTATTTCTTTTATTTACTAGCATTTATACACAGTTGTTTGAGCTACAGCTGTTCTAGCCTTTGGCAGCAGTTCAAGTAACTTCCCTCCTCTCTCCTTTGCAACTCCCCATCTTCCATTTTGACACCACAAAGTTTCCAGAACACGTGTTGATTTCATAAAGTTTTATGAAGAATGCCACATGTCCCAAACTCTGTTGGTGTGTGTGCAGCCAGTCAAGGAAGCATGTCATAAATTCACCATGGTCCTTCAGTTCTCACTCAGGTAGTGGCACATCCCCAGTCCCAGCACTATATCCAAGAGGGGCTACGTGTTGACAAGCTCCCTCTTACTTGCACAGAGCCTGCTGAGAAGGATTTCAGAATAAACTTGATTTATTGGACCTCGGACATGATATGGGGACTGAGAATTTGTTGCATAGTCCTGCAGTTGTGATGGCTTGCTTTGACTGCCAAAATATTTCCCCAGTGTATAGTGCCTTGATAACGTCATTGTTATGTGTGGACTTTCTTCAGAGGGGTTGGATTTCACCACCTGCAAAAGAAGTGACATGTGTGAGTACTTTCTGCCTGCACCTGCAATGATATATAGCTGTGTGTACAGAAATGCTGAGACCATTCTTCATAAAGCAGATCCTGATTCTCTTACCTTGAGTTGCAAGTTGCTCACAGTGTTTTAGTGGACAATTTGCTGTTACATACTAATTAAAGTGGATGATCTTATTCACTTAAGCCTTGAAATCTAAATCTATAGGCTCATTATACTCAATCTTTGTCTATTGGACTCTGTTGTCTTAATTAGGGACAATTTATCTGAACAACAAAATTCATACTCAATTGCTTGTCTATATATTTACCATGGGAAAAAGTAAACTCGGGACAGCCCTGGTTTGCAGGAGAGTTTAAATCCTGCTCTTATCTCAAGCACTTGAGGAACATATGCTGTGTCTCAGCTGCAAGCCCTGCGAGAATGTCTCACTCTCGGGTCTTGATGCAAACCCGACCCAGCTACGTGTTGAGATGAAAACATTCATGTGTCGTGTTTCTTTAAGAAGGGAGTTACGGTACAATTTAACATCCTCGTCCCTGGGTATCACAGTGACATAATCACGATGTGGTTCAGTAACCTAGTGCAAAAGAGTGCTCTTCCTTGGTCCTCCAAACTCTGTATAAATCTCTGGGATTATCGTGTTCCATTTGTATGGTATAAACAAATTCCCAAGGTACTAAGAGAAAGTGAAAGGTATGGTTGTCAGGAACCTAATAACCAAGGAGGGGTCTCCTATGAGACGCTGAAGGTCTCACCTCGGTGAACACACAGTCACTGATGAATAATGAAGCAAGCTCAAGAGAGACAAATCTTCAGAACCTTGCACAGATGCAGACAGAGGACCCCAACTCAGGCACTAGCAAATCCAGAGAAAGCAGAAAAAGGGCCAAGTAGTTGACTTATTTTTAAAAGAGTGAATATATGCTGACTTCATAACTCTGATGCCCATCAATTTTCCTGCTATATCAATCACAGCAGACACTTGAAAAAGCAGACGTCATTTATTAATGCATATATTTGCAGAAGCATACCAGCTTTTAAAAAATACTGTGCATTTACTGTCACTGAACAATTAGAAGCAATGTTCATGTGTATTGAAGCTCATAATAAATGAAACAAGTCATACAATACTAAACGGAATAACATGTGCAAAGGCTTGAAAGACTGAGCAGAAAGGCTATGAGGGAGCTGGCTGAACTAAAAAAAGACCAGAAATTATCCATGCAGAAAATTAATATATCCTCTGATCAATTTGATACAGCTAATTCAAGGGCTGTTATTTATTTTCATACAATTACGCAGGTTCATTTTTTTAAATTAGTGCCTTAGATCTTAAAAACATTTCAAAACGATGCCATCTTGAACCAGTCACCCAAACTGCATTCCTGTTAGGCATAATCTCCCAGGAATGCAATCTAATGTTCAACGAGCGGCCAGCCACTGATTAAGATACCAAAATCCCAAGGTTGCTAATTTTTATGCTGTGACCATGATTTCATTACTGTTAAATTAGGAGATAAATCCTAATGAAAAAAAAAATCCATAAAGGTCTTTATAACTGCTGTCTAATCTACTTCTCCATAAGCACTTGTGAAGAACAAGGTAATTAAAAAATCAGATTTTTGTGTGTGCATACAACTAGAAGTATGCTTGTGCAGGAAGTGACAGAGCTACACAAGATTTTTTTTTTGTCCCAGGTCCACATAATCTCTTTGTGAATCCAGATCCCTTGGCAATATGAGTGAAGATTGTAGGGTCTACAGAGCTGCAGATTACTATGTTATTGGAGTGACTCGAGGGCCTCTGAAGTGGGTTGGTGGGAACTCAAACAATTTATCAGGACAATCAGGGGAAACAGTTTTCTCTTTGGACAGTTAATGAGAAATAAATAAGAATTGCTGAATGGATTTCTGTTCTCACTTTCTGACTCCACAGAACAGCCAGCCCTCCATTCCCACGTGGCCATGCTTTAGCTCAGTTGGCACGTACAGAGGGGTGCTGTCTTCTGGGAGTTTAGGAGGTTATTTTTTAAGAGAAAGAAAATGAAAGTAAAACACATTAGATTTAATCCATCTCATCTGGTTTCATAAAACAGGAAAAGTGCTGGGATTTTACACAGCATTCTTGGCTTTGTCCTTGGAGGCAAAATGCCATTTTCATAGCGCAAACTGCTTCAGCACCTGATGAAACTCCATTTGCCAGGATGCAGAAATAAACTGATGACAAAACTGTTAAAACTAATGATGTATCAAAAACATTAAAGGACTTTCTTTTTGCTTTCCTCAAGGATCAAGTCTGTTTTTTGGTGGCTGATGTATTCTCTTGGGCACATCTATGTCTGTTTCAGGGACAATCACCTCTTGAGCCTCATTAACAACACCTCCATGAGCCAAATTCTCCCCTGATCCTCCTCAGAAACACATACTCTCCATTGAAATTCCCCCGGCAGAGAAGCAAGGCCAAATCTGCACATGAGCTTATGCAAAATGATGGAGGAGTACATGAAAAATGCTGATGACTGATCACGCCCAGCTATTTTCCACCCAGTTCCAAACAAAGCATCTGAAATATTTCACTTTGAAGCTCTCCGCTTCACTCAAAACCTGTTTGGAAATGGTGAGCATCGGCACTCACCCATGAAGACACCAACATCTGGGTTCTAGAGAGAAAAGGGTCAATATAAGTGTCTGTGTGAAATGGAGGGAGGCATTTTCTCCACAGGACTATTTATCTGTCACATGAATACCTGCTCTGTAGCTTACTCCTTTTCCAGCTCCTTTTGGACTGAACTGTGTTTGTACCTCTCTCATGTACTGAGCAGAGTAGATTAAAGGATTGGTTAATTAACTATGGTTGCTGTGTTTGGTCCCAAAGCAGAACAGAGGCCAGGGCAGTGGGGTGAAAGCTTGTTAGCTGCTGAAGAGCCTGAGCTGGAAACCAGCTGTGAGGTTGACACATATCACACGAGGTCACATGGGTCTGATAATGCTTCTAAACCTGTGTCCTTTCCTGGTGAGACTCATGTGGGAGCAGACTCTCATCCAGGAGCAGCTGATTGCCTCCCCACTCTCTTTTGGGAACACAGTTGTGGTTCAGTAGACTGCCTCTGATACTACATCTCTGTCTGTGATATTTAAGGGGAAAACCAAAAGCCTTATAGTTAATGATTTTTTAAAAAGTTCTGCTTTATATAAAGGTGACTGCTGTGGCTGAGAGAATTAAATATAATCCACTGCCTACAAGAAAATATTTAGGTTTACTGTGCTAGTCCTTCGCTAGCAGACACTGCAAGGACACTCCAGAGCCTATGCTTGAATTTTACCATCATCACCACTGAATTTCAGTTTGTTTGGTTTAAACTACTCCCAGGTTTAATTAGCCACAGTATATTTTGTTTTCTGGTGTATATGTGGGTGTCTGATGAAGGAAACCTTATTTTTAGATCTTTGCTTTTTTTGATCTTTAATGAAAATGTATCATAGCTGTCCTGACATTTCTTCACAACACAGATTAGTGCTTCTACTTTATTCCAGCCCACCTCTGTACCTCTGAAGCTCTAAGGGGCTTCTGTGCTAACCCTACACATATCCAGGTCCTGGGAACAGGCTTGGCCAAGGGTGAGGCTTACAGAAAAAAAGGCATGACTGGGCAAAATAAGCAAAAAGGTTTTATCCTTCTCTTGAGAGATTCAGAAACATTTAGTGGTCTCTCTTATTTGAAACAATTTGTTTTGACAGAAAACAAATTCCTAAATTCATGCTGGAAAAATGTTAACATTCCGCTTGTGTGGATGACAGTATTTTTTAACATTTGATAACTCTAATAAAAAAAGTTCTAGGATTCTTTCCACAAGAATTAACTGGCAGAGTTTGGTCTTATAAATGACACATCAGATTGCTTGTGTCATTACTCTAGTCAGTAACCAAATTCCTGAGATTTCTTCCAACTAGAAGCTTCTTACTGGATCAGAGCCCCCAACTCACTGTGAAACACCATAAATTCATTAACTCTTGGCTTCAAAGGGGCATCTTTCATTGCATCCTTTTTTCCCCTACAGTTTTGACATTTTGGTAACGATTTCTTCTCATTCTGTATTCCATTCTGTGAAAGAACTTGCATCTGTCATCTCTTTTTTGATCACTCAGAGAAAATGCAGTCTTGAAAGGTAGGATGGTTCAAGTTTTATGGTCCTAAACAGATTTTAATGAAATAAATCGTGGCAGTTTCCTAATCTTTTGTTAGGCAGATGACCTGGATTCAGTCTGTAAGAGTAAAGATCCCTGTAGCATCACAGGCAATTTATTACTGTGCTAAATATGACTTTATCTATAGATAAGGCTTCTCTGTCATTATATCCAGTAATGAATTGAGGCATGGGGTGAATGATTCCAGTTTTCACAGAAGTATTTTTTACTGGAAATCAGGAGCTGAACACCTATGAAGATATGAGCCTCCTGTATTCCTCAAAGCATTTTCTGGTTTCCAAAGGGAATAATGGGTCTTCTTTAGGGCAACGAATGATGTGTTCAGATTCTCAGCAGACTGACAACTCATAACAGGAATCTGGGAACTGGCCTTTTATACCAACAAGTTAGTGTCATGTGTACATGGAAGGACTTGGTTGGAAGCTGCAGGAATAGTCTGGTGTCCTTCGGTGACAGTTCTTTAACTGTCATATGAAAATTACTGTCATCACCTACTTACTTGACTACTCAGAAATTATACTCTGTTTTCATTCAGGGTCGCCTGCACTAAAGGGGTGCACTTCTTCATTTGCTGTACATAAGGTACAAGATATCCAAAATTAAAACATATCCCTCCTTTGCTCATGGGGAAGAGCACTCACTCTGAAAAGACATACCACATACTCAAAATACATCTTAAAGGAAATCAGAAAAACTTTAAATGTATTATTTTTCAAACTCTTTCACTGGCTTGACACCTTCTGTGCTGATTTAGTGCCTAGATATAATAATGTGTTTGCTTATTTATTTTCTGATTTAATCCATGGACTCCTGTCATATTGGGAAGACTCCTTGCCACAACTTCAAATGAATAGAAAAGTATGTTCCTAACTGCCCTACTCATATATTTTACTGTGTCCCTGTTTCTCCAGTCTAGGAGTTATAAAAGAGAAAGCAGAATTTCTGTAGAAAGCAAGCAGAACTATGGGTATAAGTGAGAACGAGTGGCTTATAGTTAAGCTTGTATCATCAGTCCCTGTAACTATCCCACATAACTCATCCTCAGACACATGAAACCAGATATACAGCAGTAAGATTGGTCTTTCAATTTTAATTTCCATTTTAAATGTATCTATGGTTTGATGGGAGTCTGCTGAGCTCCTCAGATAGGAAGGCTTCGGACAAAACCTCTGAGACCAAGGTATCACAAAAAGATAAACTCAGCCCATGCAGAAGTAGTAGGGTTGTATAAGACACAGCAGATAACATAAGAACCTGGAAACCATGCAACATCCTTTAATATTAGTTACCTTTGTAGAAGAGCATGCTTGGTTTTATTTCAAGGCATTATGACTACAGCAGTGCAGCCTGTCCTCAGGTGACATCGCACTCTGAGCAGCGAGGAACAAGTCCCATCATACAAGTCCTGCTACCTTCATTATTTTTATTCAGGCCCAACTTCGAGTCACAGATGAGAAACTCCTTACATACCATTTTGTTTCTAAGCACCTAACAGTTAAAATCTCTCTTAAATACCTGGGAGTGATGTAAGCGTAAACTATTACCTCATGGAAATGGCAGCCACACTTCCCTTGCAGGAATTCTTTGTAACGTCCCATGGTGATGACAAAGGTGTCAACAACTTCGTAGCCAAAATTTTTTGCTGTATCCAAAATCATCAAGTTTTCATTCCACAAGTTTTGCACTTCTGCCTGCATTCCAGATAAAATATTGCAAAGTCTTGTCAGAAGGACTAAAGGTTATTGTATTCTGCCACAGAAATGAATAACAAACTGCATTTTGAATAAAGCAATTGTGTTATGCTCCAGACATGAATTACTATAAATTTGCTCTCGAAAATAGCTGTCACTCCAAGATTTCAAATTGAAGGTTTTTGCAGAAATTACAGTCAATTTTTGGTAGCTGTGCACCTTCATTCATAGGAAGATTTCAAAGTGTTTTAAAATATAATTATGGGGTAACTGTTTTTAATATGTGCTTAGCTAATATGAGGTGTAATTCAGAAAAAAAATCCTATTATAAAGTTGTCTGTAACAAATGCTAAAATTGCTCCTGTAAAGAAAAATTCGGCTTCAAATCAAAGTCATTGAGACCATTATTTAAAAAGGAATATAGGGCCATGGGTATCTTAGAAGTGGTTATACTGCAAGATACTTCTCAATATAATTCTCTAGATTGTAATTCTCAAGATACTGCAGGAAAGCCAGGAATATAAAAAAAATATCTATGAATTTGGCAAGGTGGTGGATCTGACACTGCAAACAGAAGGGCTTTGAGAGTAGCTGGGGTAATCCAGAAGTCCAGAGTACCCAAACCACATGGATGATTTGGCATATGATTTCCATCTTGAAAGGGAAAAGAATGTCAGCTATGCACTGTAGTTGATTTCTGGAGTTTTATAAATTTGCAGGGTGAGAAACAGAAAAAGGTAGTACTGGGAAGCCTTTAATACTCTTACCTCACCTGCCTCCAATCAAAGTTCTGCTTCTTCTTCCTAGGACTGCTGAAAGCTATGACAGGAACTATGACCATGTTTCTTCATGTTGATGCCAACAGTTTCCCTATTGTATCCTAATTTGGTCATTCAGATAAATTAAGGAAAAAGTTGGAATCACTAAGAAGACATTCCATAGAGACAAGGCGGGTAGTACTTACACAGAAAAATGGGCAGAATCTGACAGCAAAAAAGGAGGGTGAGCGCAGCAGTTATGTCACTCATTGAATATAGCAGAGTGCTATGGTTGCAAAAAGATGTGTGTGCCAGTCCCAGGTGTGATTGGAGTGCTGTATGTAAACTATGAAAGCTTATAATTTTATCTTTTCAACACCTATGAACAACTGGAGCATTGCATTCAGTGCTAGCAGGCATCATTTACACTGTTCTACCCTTGGGTGTTTCCCAGCCCTGCCTCATCCACACATTTTATACATGTTCAAAAGAGAAACACTGTTCAAATTGAAATAAAAATATTGAGTTGAATTCATTATGCAGCACATTGAAATGAGCCCATCCATTTGGATATGATTTAAACTGACTGTAACTTTTGATTAACATATAAATAACAATCTAGATTCACGGGTATATTCTATCTAGCTACTATGTAACGCTCTGACTTCATATGTTGGAGAGCGCTGCAACGCAGCCAGACCAGCCAATCCAATTCAACAGTAGCTATAGAGGAAATGTGGGGAGCACCTGTGCTCAGTGTCGTAGAAGGAGCAATCTGCCTGTCCCTAGTTCCCCGTTCTCAACCTTGACAGCAGGCTTAATCATAGAATCATAGAATCAAGCATAGAATGGTTTGAGTTGAAAGAGACCTTTAAAGGTCATCTAGTTCGAACTCCTCTGCCATGGGCATGGTCCACTAGACCAGGTTGCTCAAAACCCCTTCCAACCTGGCCTTGAACACCTCCAGGGAGGAGGCTTCCACAGCTTCTCTGGGCAACCTGTTCTGGTGTCTCACCACCCTCAGAGTAAAGAATTTCTTCCTAATATCTAATCTAAATCTACTCTCTCTCAGTTTAAAACTTTACGCTTTGCTTCCTGATAAAGAGTCTCTCCTCTTCTTTACTGTAGGCTCCCTTTAAGTACTGGAAGGCTGCTATAAGGTCTCCCTGAAGCCTTCTCTTCTCCATGCTGAACAGGCCCAACTGTCTCAGCCTGAAGGTATTCCAACCCCCTGATAGTCTTCATGGCCCTCCTCTGGGAGAAGCTCTACTGGAGCGTCTTCTGGTTCTTGGGATGGCTGATTGAGCACAGCATCTTGAACTGCACTCTGATTACAGCAGACTCCGTGAAATAACACAGATGGGTTAGAATCCACATTAGCAAGCAGTATGAGCAAACACAAACATTAATCTTTCTTTGAGTCATTTAAAACTTGCTAACATATTTTCACCAGACAGCAAGTAATTGCTGAAATGACAAGTCTTCCGTGAAAATGCACTCTAAATGTACCGTAGCTTACCTGTGACAGAGAATGTATTCCATCCACCGGGAGGTGAAAGCCCATCCCTATGGATTTGATAATTACCAGGATATTTGATAGGTTTTCCCTGTTTGGCAAATTAAAAACAAAGAACACACATTTTACTTAATAAACACACCAAAAGACACTGCATTTTTATTTTTTCAAAGTCACTTAAGTGCACACCCATAAGAAAACAAATGGAATGTCTGTACTTGAGACATTTTGTTGTTTCTCATAATTTCTCATGTCAAGACTTGGAATAACACCAAATACATAACATTACCTGTTCAACACCTTTTGGATAATTTGCAGGTGATTGGAATTAAGCCACTGAACGCCACCTACAATTAATACAGTCTGGTCTGTGTTCTCCAGGGGACGTGATCTGAAACCCAGAAAGGAAAAAAACCACGTTACCTTGAACCAGATGGCAAACATTTTAACTGCATTGTGTTGCATTTCAGGGAAGGGTATTCAGCATCCTGATCAGAGGTCCGATCTCATTTTCTACTATTTTTCAACAGGACAATATGATCTGCACATATTTTGTTCAGCTGTTTACTGACTTTAATTGTAAAATGTGTTGAACGCATTTGTGAGTAGAATGAGAATAAAAAGAAAGCCAGCAACAGAGTTTTTACTGTACCTCTGCAACAGTTGTTCTAGTGCTTTTTCAAAAGTTGGTCTCTGGTTTGCCTTCATCCAAAACTGGGGGTAGTAGGAGTAACTGATAAATGTTTTCCCTTCATTGATATTATGATAGCATTTAACATCATGAGTCTTTTGCCATTCCTGGAGAGTCTTATTCACTCTTTCTATTAGATAGTACATCATCCCTCTGTTAGTTGAGTCGCCTATAAAAAGAATCTTTGGATGAACAGAAAAGAGACGACTTAGAAGATGTACACTCAAAAAAACCCAATAACTAAGAAAAGAATACAGCTATCATGGAGGTTTTAAAACCCTTCTCATAATGTTCAAGAAATATCTCTGTGATCTGCCAGTTCCCCAGCCCTGACACCTCAATACTTAAGATCTCCTTTAGCAAAATCTGAATGGTCTGATTAACAAAAGGCTATTGTATGTATTTTGGAGATGAAAAGTACAAGATAGAGATGTCTATAACTGCACAGTTAGCCCTGCATTTTTCATCCTTGTTGATAAATTCTTTTGCTTAAGTTTATGTCTACTTGCAATTGCTAGTACAGAGCCTCTTGTGATTGCTTGCAGCTTCCTGATTTTGGTCCTCTAGTTTTTGATGTGGTTTGTTCTTACACAGCACATCTTGGTTAATGTATGTCTTCCATAAATGTGATTCATTAGAATTTATACCAAAGTAACCCCCTCCATACACATACACACAAATCAACAGATGCAGCTGTTGCCTTATTTGTAGAGAGATGGTCTTTCTGCAGCTTCAGAGGGGAAGAAACAAGGAGGTTATTTTGGTGGAAGATAATCTGAATAGAGTCTTGGCATGTGTGATGTGACGACCAGGATGTGTCATGGCCTGAAGGAAGCTAGATGCATTTTCAGGATTACAGAACTACTTAAAGTATCAGCAGTCCTCGCTGGGCTACCCTGAACTTGCAAATGAATGAAGAAGTGAAATCTGGGCTTACCCCACTCATTGTGTAGACTCCCTTGACAAATCAAACATCTCTGTATGTGAACAGCACGGAACATAACGTGGGGTTTTTTTAAATGTAGTTGCCCTAGTTTTAGTGGGTTAGGCTATAATTTCCTCATGCTGAAGAGAACATGTAAGCAATGACAAGAGTCCAAGGGGAAGAGAACTTAGGTTCAGTGTGATTTGACAATGAAACTGTGTGCATAGTCAGTTATTATCAGAGCCATCTCAGCCAGAAATTCACATAGAGGAGTATAAATCTAAAACTGGGTGTCAGAAACCCCACAGAGCCATAACATAGTAACAACATTGTTGCCTGTGCAGCTCTGTGCAACTTCTTTGACCTCCTCTGGCACTCAGGGTAGTTGGCTGGGTTTTTGTTGTTGTATGCTTTACCACTTCCATCTTGGTTACATGTTCAAGAATACATTTCCAAACCTTCTCTTACATATTTTATGTGGTGAAAGCACCTTGAACTCACCTCATCTAATACATCTTTATCTATTTCCTTTAGGAATGTCATGGGTTTAGGAAATGATTCCAGTAACCTATTGTGATTAAAAGTAATCTACCACAGAGTACCAATGCTTCACACAGAAGCAGCTTCAGATGAACGTAGCCTGGTCTGGTGGCAGGGACAAGAAGGGCATGACAGTAACTTGAAATTCCCCTGTCTTTCCCATTGTGGGCTGCAGGGAAGCCCTTGATGGATTATATGTAGTAGAAAACATAAAATTAAAGCAAGCACTGGGCACACAGAGGCTTTTACCCACTGTCCTGGACCTCTCAAAGCCGCTTCACAGAGTAAATTCTTAAACAGCTTCTGTTTGTGCTTCTACCACACAAGCACTTCTTTCATATGCAAGGGTATTTCCAACTCTTTTTGCACTGTCGGAAGGAACCTCTTTAATCCAAGCATGATGTGACTCACAGAGGTCAAGGATCCTTGGACCCTTGGAAAGATGGGCTGGAAAGTCTCTCTTTCCCTCTCTGGCAGACACAAACATGCACACAATTATTTACAGTTTGGAAGACAGTCCACACTTAAAACATGTCCTAATTCTAAAGTAGGTTAACTTGAGGTTTTAAACAACAATTCATTTAGCTTGCAAAATCTCTAATCTCTCCAGTCTGTCTATATCCATTGTCTCTTTAATCTCCATTTCATAAGTCCATGATGTGTATCTGTTTAAAAAGCAGTTCTTGATATTAACAGGCTGGGATATCATTAACTTGCAATGTGGATGAGAACATTTCTGTAAAAACACAACGTATCATTAGCAGAACGACAAACAGGCTCTACCAGGTTACACATATAGAGCAGTTGGTAGAACATGCTAGGTTGTTTCTCTAGTTCTAATAACAAATAATACCATTTTGTTATCACTGCACACAGGGATTTCTAATTGCAGAGGAGCATATTCAGCTCCTTTGTAATATTAATTACACTGATTTGGGGGATGTGGAATTTTTATCTCACTCTTCCTTCAACTGTTACTAAGACTGGTAGATATTTTCTCCTTCTAACTGTACTTGGTTTCAAATAGCAGAACAACAACCATCATGGGAAAAGAAGAAAGAAGTGCCATGGCCAGGGCCAATGAGCATGATGCACAGCTATCTTGTTTTGCCAAGGCTGTTCATTCTCTGGCAATTTAAGTGCGAAGTGTCATTTTAAGTATTTCCAAAGTTTCAAATATTGCAGAGCATCAAAGACTGAAACTTACTCATCAGTTTCCTTCCCATTTTTTTGTTATGTCAAAATTAGAGCAAAAGATTCCCTCTCTCCCCTCCCCCGCCTCAATTTATTAAATACCTCAGAATTTCAGGGCTTTACTGTTTCTACACCTACACATGCACACACACAAAAGAAATGGATCCGTGAATGAGTTTTCAAGTCTGCCCTGGGGTATGTAACTGGCCAGGTCTGCAGATGGGAGGGCACTATGTGCAGTCCTTAAGAAAAGCAGTGCCAGGAGAGACAAATTAGGTATATTCATTTCTTAAAGTGATGTTTCTAAATCTGTAAATGCCATGATGCTGGACAACGTATGAAAATATCACATGCACCTTAGAGTAATGTTATTGTTTTCCTGATGTTCTGAGAAAATGAGGGGTCTGACAGGAGTTAGAGCAAATTCCATTAGAGTGGTCAGTATAACTGGATGAGAGAGAAAACTGTTAGGGCCCAAACATAGACAGAATCATAGAATGGTTTAGATTGGAAGGCATCTTAAAGATCATCCACTTCCAAACCCCTTGCCATAGGCAGGGACACCTTCCACTAGACCAGGTTGCTCAAAGTCCCATCCAGCCTGGCCTTGAACACTTCCAGGGAGGGGGAATCCACAACATCTTGGGCAAATATTATATTCAAATATTATCAGAAATATTCAAATAATATCAAGAAGACTGATGAGACTGCACACAACCCATCTCTGAAGGATGACGATCTAAGTCTCAGAACATATCTGGTTTTATTCTTAAGTGAGCTTGTTATGAGGAGGTAAAGCAGGAGACTGGACAGTTAATGCTATTGAGTGTCTCAGTGTCCATCTGGGAATGTATCCTTAGTCCTAGGAGAAGGTGTGGCTGAGCAGGATGAGTTAGGAATGAGACAGATGGCAGCATCACATCAGTGAGGAATATATGAAATAAACCCAAACACTCAGAAACAAGTCTAATAGGAAAATAGTCAAGACTTGATGTAAGTGGGGAAGAGAGAGATGAGCCAAAGTGGACTTGTGTTTGTACAGAAAGATACATCAAAATTGTAGGTCATCCTCAAAAATGTCAGTCAATTACAGTAACCATATTAGCTTTCAGTCAAGAAGTCTTTGACTATTCAGGTAGGCGTGACCCATACCAGGATTCTGTCACTGAAATCAAAAAAATATGTTTAACTCCAGCTATGTCTTTCACAATGAAATCACAGCATTGTTGAAATAATAAAATATCCAGGTGAAAGAAGAGGACGTTTTTAGGTAATCGTACCTGCTTTTCAAACTGCCCTTGTGCAGAGCTGGCCAAGCACGTTTTGTTGTGTTATGCAGTCCCTAAGAAAACATCTTTCAAAATCCACGTTTTGCAAGTCAGCTTATTTTGAGGCAAATGCTTGGAAGACTTAAAGGCTAAAATAAGTGGTGTTTAGCTCCAGGAAGAAAACTTCAGTCCTTCAAATATCCCAAGAGCTTTGATGAATCATAGAATCATAGAATGTCCAAGGCTGGAAGGGACCTTAGAGATCATCTAGTCCAACCTCCCTGTCATAAGCAGGGACGCCTCTCAACTAGATCAGGCTACTCAAGGCTCCATCCAACTTGGCCTTGAACGCCTCCAGGGAGGGGGCAGCCACAACATCTCTGGGCAATTTATTCCAAAGTCTTTCTCCCCTCGTGCTGAGGAATTTCTTCCTGTGGTCCAATCTAAATCTATTCTCCTTCAACTTAAACCCATTTCCCCTTGTCCTATTGCTGGACACTCTCGTAAAAAGTCCTTCCCCTGCCTTCCTGTAGGATCCCTTCAGGTATTGGAAGGCAGCTATTAGGTCCCCCTGAAGTCTTCTCTGTGCAAGACTGAACAATCCCAGCTCCCACAGCCTGTCCTCACAGCAGAGGTGCTCCAGCCCCTGGATCATCCTTGTGGCCCTCCTCTGAACACGCTCCAACAGATCCACATCCCTCTTATGGTGGGGGCACCAAAACTGGACACATAGAATAATAATTCCATGTGATTGAATGTGTGGTAGCTATGGCCACATTTATTTCTATATAGATGCATGAACTTACTGTAGTTTTGTATGCCATATGATGTTTAATATGATTTCAACCAAGAGCTCCAAGGATGATTCTATACTTAGCTCTATGACAATAATGAGCAAAATGAAGGCTCAGGTGTGTAGAATACACCATATCTCATTTGCTTTACAGTCTGGCACAAGGCTTAGTCATGTACTGTTCAGGTCAATGGGGCATCTGTCTGCAGGATGACTAAAAGATCAGACATACACAAGGTTATAATTTTACCAGACAAAGAACAACACCTTCATGCAGACAGATGTTTTCAGTGTCTTCTGTTGCAAATGTTTTGTGTGAAAAATTCCATTATAGCTTAAAGGCTTTTAAAGATTGTGTAAGCATAGTGGAATTCACCACTTTACCAGACCTATCATTATAAATTAACCACACTTAGCAAATTTAAACACCTGTAAGTCTAAAACACTACTTAACTCTAAAATATTATTAAGAAATTAGAAGTTAAAATTCATGTTTTAACAGCTGAATTTTAAGTACTTCAGCAAATATTGCCTTTTCAGATTTCCTGTTCTTAATTACACATGACTCAATGGTACTTTATTAAAAGATTAAACTCTGAATAGTATTTCTCAATGATAAACAAAATACATATCCCCCTGCTATTAAGGCCAGCTTTCTGTATGCTGCTAATTGGATAAATAATTACGTGTTAGAATCTCTTTTCTTTCACCTATTTTTTAAAGTTCTTGTACAAAAATCAAAGCATCATGTCTTAATAGAATTGTTTAAACCTTATGGTGAAAATTATTAGCCACAGCTACAGAGGATTTTGTTGAGCCAATATAATACAGATATATTATTTTTATTGTATTTGCCTGTTTCTTTGATTCAACTAGGGCATACATATGGTGTTCCCTAAGAACAACACATCCTGCATCTGTTACCCTTGGTTAGAGTTGAAAATGGAGGAGAAAAAAAGGCTGCAGATATTAAAGTGGACCGAATGAAAATCCACTCAGCCAGAATCACCTTAGCCTCAACACTTCAAAATTTTTGGGTTTCCTGTGTCTGAAATGCAAACATATGACTGACTAGTCTTGCTAACACATCATAAAGCAAAATAAGGACTCATAAATTGCTTTTGTGGATGTATATTCTTTCTCATGTCTCCATCAGTCCGAGTGTTACTGTTTCACTACAGGTGGTCTTATGTTTTTATGAAACAGAAACAACTTGGCTCAAACACAGTTTTGTATGCACACAGTCTACACTTGTAGTTAATGATGATGTAAAATCGATTGGAATTCATAGCCAGGGAAAATGAATTTCTGTTATAGAGAAAGGAGATGATAATTTTAGAGGTGGGCTCTAAAAACCAAATCAGTTTTAATACAGGACATGAAAGCAGCCTGGAGCAAGAAAACAAATTAGAAAGCATCTTTGAAGGCTTATTTATGAAGTAAACAGGAAATAAGTGCCCTGTTTGGGTGACCATAAGCATATTTCAGAAACACTGACAAATGTATAAAAAAAATAATGATCAAGAGACATACCTGAAGGCTGCATTTTATTTTTCTATGAAACATGAGAAAAACAGAGTGATTGCAGTTAAAGATACAGTTGATCTTACATGAACTGCATTCAGCCAAAAAGAGCATTTGCTTTACATCTTATTTCATCAATTGCTGAAGTGCACCTGGATCAGGGAGGGATAAAGCACAGCAGCAGTTTACTCATGGCATGCTTCCCTTCGCATTCCTTAAACTTAGAAAGATGAGAAGGCTTTTTTTCCTGTTTTTTTTCTATTTCTTTTTTTTTTAATAAAAACTCATAAGGCAGCATAAGAAAACACCCTGCAGTTATCATAGTTGGAATTTGACAACAGCGTGGAGATTAACACCTCCTAGTTAAAAGACATAAACACAGAAACTCTTGTTATTTATAATGTCTCATCACGATGTTTTTAGTCGTAAGAAGTAAAGCCAACAGATCAGACTCCCAAAACCAAACTGCATTTTTTCCGCTACAAAAATCAGAGAATTCAGCCTAGTGAATCATGAATGTCACTACTTGCTTTACCTGTGATTCTTGGTGAAATCCTGTTTGCCTGAATTTTTTGTGAAAGTGTTCAGAAGTGAAATACAGTCATAGAGGGCTGGAAGGTATAACATAATTTGACCCAAAGATGCTACACACCTACATGCAGAAATGCTTTCCTGAGGAGGAATTGGTAATTATGTGGAGTGTGTGCAGGTTTTACTACCTTAGATTCAAATAAATTTTGAGCAGGAATTCAAATGTAGATCATGATGCATGACTCTTTGTAATGGATTTTGAATTCCAGAGACAAAAGTTACACAAGCTGAATATTTAAAGTGTGGTGGCACACTGAAAATCCCCAGAGTATGGAGGCACACAGGTTAGCCAAGCCCATTTTTGAGAAGTGAGTTCTGTTGTTCTTAGCTAAGTTCAGCAAATAACAATGTAAATTACGGAATTCTAGACTATCTCAATGTCCTCACTTGTATTGATGATTTTTGCCCTTATGTTTTGCACTCATGCTTTTTTTTTTTTTTTTGCAATCTGCTTCCATTTCCAGCATTGTGATCTTTGTAATGCTTAAAGACAAGTTATGTAATGATTTGAAACCAGTATCACAAATTAGGAAACATAAATATTTATAGATGGTTACCAAAGTCTTTTATGTAATAAAAATGTGTTTGTTCACAAGAGCTGTATCTTGTTGTCTACTCAATAAGTCTCTTATAAAAGATCCAGGCCGCCTTAACATCAGAGGGAAAGATATAGGCGATAGATGCCAAATGGGGAACATGCGTTAGAGTGATGACTTTAAAAGAATAAACTGGTTAAATGGACATCTGTGCAAAGGAAACAGGAGTCATTCACCAGTTTTCTACAGAGCAGTGAAGGTTATCAGACAGTGATGGAAGGTTTTTGCAAAAGATGCAGATGGGAAACAAGTAAATTAGTTTCACGGAGATTTTTCTCACATGGTGTTAATGTTGATCACATAGGATCTGTCTCTCATCTCACACTAGAATAGAACAGTGACCTCAGAGAGTCAAGACATAATGGAATTTGAACTAAGAAATAAAGCTAACAAACATTCATTTCATGTACTTCATTTTAATGGGTCCTTAGCAAGTGTTGTCCTCTTTTGGACACTGGTGAATCATAGAATCATAGAATCATAGAACCATAGAATGTTGGGGGTTGGAAGGGACCTCTAGGGATTATCTAGTCCAATCCCCCTGCAAGAGCAGGATCACCTACAGTAGGTCACACAGGAACGCGTCCAGATGGGTTTTGAAAGTCTCCAGAGAAGGAGACTGAGAATGTGAGTGGTTGGATTCAAGAAGTGAGGATGTCAGCATAACTCTCCCAGCAATATCCTGGCAATCCACTTCCATCATGGCATGTTGTTTCTATGGCATCCTTCAAATGTCTGACCAAAGGGTCTTTGCTTATTGAAGCAGTCCAATGACTATGAAAACTAAAGGTCAAAGCAAAGCTATCTAATTTTTCTATATTTTTTGCTGTGGTCAATCCACAAGTGCTTGTTTTATAAAACTATGTTTCTTAGAAAAATACATTAGGAGAAACTCACACCACTACATTAACAGAGAAAACCACAAGCAGAAATAAAGCCAAATGGCCATGAAGGATCACATGAGACAAGAAATGACCAGAAAATATGTTAATTGACAAATTGTATTTGTCTATATAGAATGCTCTCACATTTTATCAAATTGCCGCTTTTAGTTATGATTTTCTTACCTAGACAATATACTATAAAAATCTTTATAACAATTCATTACTTACTTTCTGGATACTTGTATCCTCAGTAAGGTACCTGAGCATCAGATTAGAGCTCTCTCTCAACAGTTTTACAGTCATAGCATGCTTATTAAGGAGACCTTGTATTTCCAAGCAATCACCTTAGAAGCTTCACTACAAGAAAAGAATGTGCAAGAAGACTTGGTAAGATTAGTGTGCACAAGCAATGCCATGCATTAGGTATGCAGCAGAAGGAACCCAACATGCATGTCAAGTGTGAGACAAACTGAGACAACAGTGCAAATGCATTTCCAGTCCTTTCGTACTCACTGCAGGTCTAATTGGTAAACACATACACTGGAGGTCTTGAAACTCCACTGGTGTGACCTAAGATCCTATCTGAAGTGGCAGCAGACAACTGTGTCTGCATTTGATGCATATCCATACGTATCTACGTAAATTATGGATAATGGTTTTCATCCCTGTGGATTTTCCATAAGAATATTTTTCCATTTATAACAAAAAGGACTTTTTCTTACATGTCAATTATCAAATTGTTTTCAAAGCTTCAGGACACCAAATATCTGTGTAAATAAAAAGGAAATGTAAAATCTGTTACATACCCTTCTGCCCTCCACACAGCGCTGGAGCTCGGGCTTGGCTAGCACAGAGTACCGGCAGCCGTGGGGCTGCCACGTTATTTCTCTCCAGTCACAGGTCCTGTTGTCAAAGCAGCTGAGGCAAGGGACAATCCACTGCCCTGGAAAACAGCAGTGGGATGTCAGCACCTCCTCTGGGGATTTGTAAGCTGCTTTATTATACAGCAAGTGAGATATTTTTGAGTATTTTTTGTGGGAATTTTCCTTAAATTAAATACCCCTCAACCCTTTGAAGAGACTATTTCCTTCCTCTGTATTATGCTCTTTTCATTTAGCTAGGGTGGGAGTTTTTCCTTTCTCTGCAAGAGCCGGGAATGCTCAAATTTGACAGTTGTTTGTGGGTTCATTTCTCCGTCTGTGTTGCCTTTCTCATAGCAGCTTGTCCTTTTCTCCACAGAAAAGATAAGAGAAAGGGAAAGGGAGTGAGAGGGATGGATGCAAAAAGAAAATATTCACATTCAGAAATGTATAAAGACAAGATTCATTCTCATCTACAAATAAACATCTAAAAATCTGGATGGCTGGTCAAAGCTGGACTTTGAGAGTCCCTTGACAGAAAAAGGGATGAATTTCACTTGAAAATACTCAGTTCTTTAATTTGTGAGAATTCGGAGAACTGTCCCAGACTACACACACACATTTCAGAAGGTAAAAGCAATGTGATATGAATAACCTATATGATTTGTTACAGCCTGATCCCTATTTTAAAAAATGATTTTGCGGATTAGGGGCATAATGTAGGATTATTAGAAGTTTTTAGGTATCCAGAAGGTTTTAGGTACCAGAAGGTTTTAGGTACCAGAAAGTTTTAGACATCTCTTACCTAAGGTTGAATGGTTTTGTTATTTTGGTTTTCTACAGGTATTCGTTTCCAAAATGGAAGTCTGAGGGATCTAACTTCTGAAGGAAGACAGAAAAAAATTGAGTTGCCTTTATATTCAGATCAACATAAGAAAACCTTCTTCTAGCCCATACAAGTGCACTGTCCTGACAATATCTCCCAGTGTCTGTGTACCTCTGCCAGGAAAACCTGCTTTTGCTCTGATGACAGGCATTACACAAGGAACAGTGCAGAGGCCCCCAGCTCCTTGTGTCAGTGATATCAGGCTTTCCTAGCCAGCTGGATTTCTCACTGCAGCCAGGCAAATAGATCTAAAATCAAATGTTTACCGAGCAGACCTGGCCTTCGAGTTTGTGATCCTCACTGCTAGCAGCCAGCTCAGCAGCCAGCCAGGTGTGCTTCTCCATACGTGAAAGATTGCTGGTTCTTGAGAAGCCACAACAAATACCAGAGGCTGCTGCCTATGCAGGTTTATCAGGCCAGGGATGGAGTGGGAGGCTGAGTGAAGGAACCACTGCAGGATCCCTTGGGAGGCTGAGCTGCTACCTCAGGAGCAAGGGAATTTCCAGGGATGCACCTTGTTCTTGTGCTGAGCAAAGATCCCAAGTGAATATATTTTTCGTAAGTAGCAGGGTGAGTTATTTTAGCAGATAAAGAAGTCCTTCTAAAGAAAAGCACTGAGAATTGCTTTTATGGGAGCCCACAGTGGAACATGTAAGGGAGAATATGTCCCACAGTGCAAGGACCGTGCAGCCCCAGCTGCTGTGTAGCCTGCACGCTGCTTCTGCCCCATGCAGAACATGCTCACCCCACCCTTAGCTACACCTGCAGATGGTGTGGAGCAAATAATGACAGATTGGATGTACACAAAAGTCTGGGCACTGACTTTGTTATGCTGTGGGTCAGTGAGCATCACCCAGCTCCCATGGTTCCCACGTGTGCAGGTGCCTCTTGAAGGGCGCTGCTGGGCAAGGAGCCCAGTTCAGCACAGTATGAGGGACACTCAGGATCATGATGGTAGGGTGCAAGTGAGGAGCTGGACCTGCCCAGTGGTCCTCGCTCAGAGGAATTTCAGATTTACATTGTTTGTGTCCTAATCACATAACTGTTTTTCCTTAAGGACAACTCTTCTTGTCAGCTGAGGACCACTTTAAAGTTCAAAACTCATTAGGACAGGGAAAAACTATGATGATAACCTGGAATTTTGGGGGAGAGTAGAGAAACCCAGAGTTTAGTCCCTGGCTGCCACTGGGACCGAACATGCTTCACACTTTCCAAGATTTCTGCTGACACTTGTTGACCTTGCCCTTGGCTCCCTCTACAGTGCATTTGCAATCCATGGCTGAAGGGTCATTCCCAGTTTCACAGCAGAAGACTGGAAAGTGCAGGGTCTCAGATAGCAAAAGGAGCCATGTCAACACCTTTTACTGCTTTGTGCCTTTTGGGTAACAGCAGGGACAGAATGGTTGGCTGGTTTGAGGTCTAGACTTGGAGTCTACCACTGCTGTAGAGTTCTTCATAAATTATCTGAAAATTGGTTTGGGCAGTGGTTTATATTTAAAAATTACACGAAAACTGGGCTTTTTTTTCCCCTGATACCATAATTTTTCTTTCAAACCACATGCGTAAAATTTCTGGCAATGTCTACAACATCTGAGATCCTTCATTTTATGGAATTTTCTTTTTAAAATCCCATCCATTTATGAGCTGAGCTGGTTTTAGGTAATAAACTAGAAAAGTAGAACTATATAAAATGAATATTGAGGAGCTGAAGTATCTGAGCAATAAAAAATTAAATTTTGGCAACTGAAAGTAATAAGTACCTTTTGAAAAGCTTTTCAAATACTTTGGTTTATATTTAATAACTCTCTAAGTATATTAAGAAAAAATAGATCAATTTCTGGTATATGATAAAGGTTAATGGCAAATGTAAAAAAATTCAAGTACAAGGATATGTGGGGATAAACTCATGTTTATAGGAAGCACTAATATTTAATGCTAACAGAATAGTTGTAGTTTTCATATTTACATAGATATTTTAAATGATGCATGTAAATTTATGCTTTTTTAATCCAATAATTATGAATTTTTCCAGTAGTAACTTCACAACAGTTAGTCAATGCATTCTTAACCTTAAAAAATAAGATTGTGTTAAAAAATAAAATTAATCTCACACATAAAAGAAGGCAATAATTAACAGTGAAAAACAGTGAAAAATTGCAAGTAATCAATATTAGTTTGGAAATTAAGCTTATGTTCTACTGTAATTATAAGTTGCTTTTTCCCTATTTAGATGAGGTAACAGCATGAAATGCAGTTTTCAGCACCATTTCAATCAGCCTGCGTTTGTGGTGTTTCAGCTAGAAGAGATAGCATCAGCTCTACCAGGGAAAGTTGCCTACAATTCGGTGAAAGAGAATAGGAGAGAAAGAGCTGCTTTTAAGTTTATTCACAAACTAAAACATGGGAAAAACAAAGTTTTATAAAAGCCTGTAAGTAGGAGGTTTCCACAGGAAGAGTCAAAGTAAACTGAATTTTTGGCTCATTAGAACAGTTTATCAGCTGCATACATAAATCTTCTGCTTAAGATATAAGATTAAACATTCCCAGTGCTCCCAAAATCCTCTCTCCTAAAATGGCATGAAAAGAAATATACTTTTAAAATAATTTGTTAGGACCATTTACTTTGTATTTAAAAAAAAAAAAATTAGCTTTAAGTTAAAAGCAATAGAGGCTGTACACTTAATTTAGTTTAATTTCTTCTTTCAGCCTCTTTTGTTTCCATGAAACCAACAGGTGAAAACACTGTCATAGACACAAATACATATTTTTTTCTTTCAAGATCAAAACCAAAACTTTTCTACAGTGCCAAACAATTATCCATATAAAAAGAAAAAAATATTTAAATATTAAATATTTAAATATTTAACCTAAATGGATGCTGAAGATAGTTTGTTGATTTATTACTTGTTTGCTTTTGTATTTTGTGTCTATCTGGCACCCTAAGACCTTTACGAAGACTTTTCTCTGTGAATAGGCTATAGAAAGTTTTCTTTTCTTTTGTTTTTAGAAAAAAAATTAAAAAAAAAACAAACTATTTTTAAAAGAACATGATTTTGAAGCTACAGAATAAGTGGCCTTAGGGCTATGTACTTATGTCCAAACTGAAATGTACTCCCTGTAGTCAAAGGAGACACTCATTTGGCTGAACATCAGTCTGAGTCTATGCTGGACCCAAATCCAGATAGCTGTTGGATGCAAAGAGAGAGCTCATACAGATCTATGGGAAACTGGATATGGTTGTAGAAAGTGTGGAAAGGAGGATAGAACTAAAACACACATGTCACAGCAGCGAGGCAGAACATTAAAAGTGAAGCTATTATCTCCTACCCACCAGATTTTGTAATTGTCTGCAAACCGATAATGAAGAAAGAGCTAATTTTCTTGTGATGGCTTGGTTCAAAACGTATTGAATCAAAGCAGATTTCAAGTAGGAAAACGGATTTCTGTTGCTATAAAAATCATAATCTCTTTCTATGATCTAAACTGGGTGGAAACAGAGAAACTTGCCCAGTTGGATATTCCAGTTTGTATTTGTAGAGAGGAAGAAGGGAAGGAAGGAAGAAGGTAAGAAAGAAAGAAGGAAAGAAAGAAAGAATGAAGGAAAGAAAAAGGAAAGAAAGAAATAAATTAAGGAAGGAAGGAAGGAAGGAAAGAAGGAAGGAAGGAAGGAAGGCAGGAAGAGAGGGAAAGAAATGGTATAGCTTAAGTGCATATGTGGTAAGATGCTGAGCTTCCTTCAAAGAACAGTGCTGGGAGAGGAGGAGGCCAGTTCTGCCTTTGGTTGGACCCTGAAATACTGTCTCTGCGCTGCATCAAAAGACTAGAAACGAGGCATGAAATCCTGGTCATACTGAATTGCACGGCAGACCTCCAAGTTTTACTAATAATGTCAAGAGGAGCAAAGGTTTCATCTCTATCACTGCTGCTGGGTCTCAGCCTCTACCTATGTCTGCACAAACATAGGCTTTTGCCAGCACAGATACATTTTGCTGTGGTAATACCTCGGTATGCCCCATACAACTAAGCTGCTATAAGAACACTGTGTGACAGTGCCTGACTTCTGCAGAAGTTTTGAGCTTTCTTCTGAGAGGAAATGACGTTGCTTGGCTTCTCTGAAAATTTAATTTATTGGAGTAAAAGAGATGTTACACTTTAGCTGGGGATTTGGATTGCTCCCATATGTGTTAGGAGAATTTTGGCTGCTAGGATTGGGATATCATCCAGTTGTTACAGATTTGGAATGATTTTCCACAAAAAGCCATGATTTCTAGATCCAGCTGGAAGTTGTGACATACATTAAAGCTGTACAGCCACTTGTTGCCAGATACTGCAGACCCCAATTTTAGGCTCACTAAGCACCTCTTGGAAATCTTTGCTTTCTTCCCTGTTTAATATACTTGTCCTTTAAGACTACATGTCTGAGATTTGTTTCCATTTTAATTATGTATATTATTCTTAATAAAACTATAAAATATATTTTCTGTTCACCTTCACTTAGCTAGTATTCGAAAGGCGCACTTTGTATATCAGGAGAAACACCGTCTGCTCCAGAAACATTCTTCTGTGGATTTGGTTGGGCTTTCTAGTCAGGAACTTTAGGTCCTGATATATTTAGCATAGGATGGGTTGTGCTTCTTTATAATTCACAGCTTGCTACATGATTAAAATATCCTACTGGGGACAACAGTGGGCATCCACTTTGTATCCCACAAAATTAATATATGCCTCTTTCACATGAAATGATGCATTCAGGCAGATCCTGCAATGCTTTTATTTTGTATTTATTATTCCATGAGTTTGTGCAAATTTACTGCAGTGAGAAGCTGCTCCTACCTATGGCAAGATTAAAATTACAGTTGTGTAGTAGACCATACAGGCAGTTTAGGTTATTTTTCATTTGTCTAATAAAGAATTGAACTAGATGATTTATTGTCTAATCCAGTAACAACTTGAGTAAAACTGCATACCGAAGTAGTCCTGTTGATTACTCAGATTTGTTAAAGTACACTTGGGTAAATCTTCATGCTGTTGTAATCTAAACACGAATATCTGTCTAACAAACTGTTGTAATCTGGATTCTAAGTAAACCAAAAAAATGTCTTGATTGTATTGTTTTTTGTATAATATTTGATTTGTCCATCTTGTTTTTCAAAGTATAAGCAATAAATCAACCTAACAATCAAAACCACATACTTTACTGTTTCAAATTGTAAATGGTTTTTGTGTTTCAAATATAGAAATGGAAATAAAAAATTCAAATGGATCAAAAGGCTGTATTCTTTTTCTAAAGCTAATTTTAATTTTGAGTAAATAATCCTTTCTGTTTTGAATAAAGCATTTTAATTTTAAACAGTTTTGATGGAAATATTTCAAAGTATTTCAAAGGCTCCATGACATTAACACAAGCAGTGGTGGATCACTGATTAGAAGCTAATTCAACAAAACGTTGTTACATAAACTAGTTAACCTGATTTTAAATATCAGTAACTATTACAAGCAATGAGTTAAGTTTATTGTGGGTTAGTTCATGCCTACAGAAAAGAGGAAGCATTGTTTCCAGTTTGACTTTGCAGAGGTGCGTTGGGCAATTTTCAGAAGAAAGAGGATCAAGTACAAACCTTTCATGTCTCCAGTCTCACAGGTCTTAAACACCATCTGTGACATTGCTGCGAGGTACTCATGGGACAGAGGCTGCAAGCCGCAGGACTCCTCTGGACGAATTCGAGAACCACAGTCCTGCATTAAAATGAAATTTGTGAAAATGACAGCACTGCACTCATCCATATGACTCTGACACCTTCTTCAAGGACATTTAGAGAGGAAAAAAAGCCAAAACAAGAACTTATTAGGGTACTGAAGGAAAGGATTTAATATATGACTCTACAACTATAAATATAACCTTCTTGTGGGTCTTCATGTCAGATGTAATCTGTGGTAAACCTCAGGCACTACCATAAAGGTAACACAAATAATGGACATATTTATGTTTAGAAACATTCACCTTCTAATTAATTTTCTTCATAGAAAAGAATCTGACTTTTTTCACATTCTGGTTAAAGACAAGTTTACTAATTAACACAGAAATGTTTTATCTATGCTTATACTCGGGTGTAGAAATACAGACTGGTTATTAAATCAACACAGTGTAGCAGGGAATTAGAGACTGCTAATGCAAAAGCATGCACTTTAAAAACACTTCATAAGGAGCTGAGCTTCTCACATTTTGATAATTTCTGGTAAATTTTGTAGGCATTAGCTGGAATGTATATGAGAATTAATTGATGTCAGATGCCTAAAAAATTAGCAGTAACAACCTGGAATACCAATCAATTAATCTGAAATGAACTCCCATAGAATTTGCAGGGGAAGAGTGTTACAGGCTTTTAGAAAACTTGAACATTATTCTATATGGAAGCCCAGAGAAGCCACCCACTCCTCAAAATTTCAGACAAAATACCCAGATAAATAGTGATTTCCTGCTGCAAATTTTAGTGCAGGTGGGTTCTTACATTTTAAGTAGTTACATCAACATTGTGTCTTGTGTTGGAGTGTTCAAACATCCTCTGACATAGTATAGACGACATCAAGACATTTGTGACATTGGGCCTATATTCTGGTAATTTTAGCCATCTACAGTATATACGGATGTATGAGTTGCTCATTCTAGCTTTCCTTCATCATTTCTGCAGAGAAAGGGCACTTCTAGGACACATTTTTCATGTTTTATATGTGCACTTCAGGATAAAATGAATCACATCCTAAAAATGCATTTCTACCTCGACTATAACAAGAGTTTAGAACAATTCAGTGGCATATATCTACATCAGTTCAAATGAATCTCCCCTCAAATTACTTTGTCAAACTAGTCATCCTCCATACTGTGTTACCCAAACTGGTGCTCCTGCCAGTTGTTTCATCAGAAGATAGGAGCATTCTGAGGTCAATGTTAGATTAAGAAATGTTGCCTGCCACCTCATATTTCATTGTCTCACCCTTATTTCTGCATTGCGATAAGCTCACCAGAACCCAGTGAGATTTTCTTTTTCTCTGAAACTAAAAATCTATAAAAATGGGATTTAAAATAGTGAAAATATTAACTTTATCAAGAAGGAGAAAATATTATGAAAATTTATTCTTGGCAATCATTACTTAATATGATTTTTATATATATATATACTATACAAAAAATGCACTTGTGGCCCTTCTTGGCTAAATGGATTATTAGTCATGGTAATATTCAATAATCCAAAATTTATCTTTCAAATGAAATGAATATGCTTAGTACTACGAACTAGTTACAATCTACCTACACCATGGAAGAAATTTTTACTGCAATGTGTTAATTTCAAGAAGGAGTGTTCTTAAAACAAAAAGAATAATACATTTTCTCCAAAAAGAAAAAACAATCATTCATTTTTTCTTCACTAATTTCTGTTTTTATTTTTTAAAATTAATTTGGCAATTGTCATATAACATCATGTAAGAACATCCACTGTTTGCATGAAGTTATGCTACATTTAGAATGCTATGCCTAAACTGGACCAAATGAGCAACTGACAGTTATGTCCTAATACCGTCAAAATGAAACTTGATAGTTAGTAGGATATATGTCCCTGATATAGTTGGAGATATGAATCCATCCTGGAATTTAGCAAATACTAGTGGATCTTGATTATGCAATCAAAAAACAAAGTGAAATAGTTGTTTCACAATTATTCTGATTTCATTAAATTCCATGATGGGAAAAAAAAAAGTAAATTTTCTTTTTCCCACTGGCTTCAAATGACTAAGGTAATTTTTGAGCACAAAAAGTCAAAGAAATAGTAGATGTGTGGGTGTTCTCAGGTACAGTTTTCTAATCCTCTACTTAATGTTTCCTAAGTAGGGAATGCTGTTATGACAAAATGATTGGCACAGTATCTTCTAGTGTTAAACTGTGATGTTGTTTTGGAGCGTCTGGGTCTGGACACCCTGTACAGCTATTTAACAGTATTACTTCAACTAACATTGACATCAGACAGCTCCTACCTTGCAGTAAAACAATTTGCACAGGACTTCACAAGAAAGCCCGAAATTCCTGAATGTGCTGCCATTGCTCTCAACATAGTGCCATAAAATAACAGGGATTTTCTTGTTCCTACCTCTGCCCAGGGTATATATTTAAACAAACAAAAACCTATTTTAATTGCATTCCTTGGACAATATCATTAACAACAGTTTCATGTGGCTGGTTTATTACTAACCACAATCGATATCCAGGTCAAACTACGTCACCAATTCCCTTTGACTTTTTTATGTTTTCAAATTATGGAAATCATGAATTCTAAAGGACACTGCTCATGTTTAATACCTAATTCACACCTAAAACCATAGGGTTATGAAAGTCTGTGAATCACTGAACAAGCTTTGTTTGCCTCATCTTTACTTTTCTGGGTGACCTACCTTTTATCATCATTGACATAATTAATATAATGTGCTCCACCAATATACGACACATTTAGGGCTTTTCTAACTGCCTGCAGATTTTTTTAAAGTTTTTTTTCTTTGAGTACTCCAGTGACATGACATCTTTCTTGTCTGGCCCAAAGATGAAACATCTTCTGATTTTAAGTATGTTTACAGAAGATCACTCATGGCAAAGGTGAGAGCCAGACATGTAAACTTGAATGATAGCTCTTGCTTTGTGTCTGTTTTCCCTGCAAACCTACATTTTTAGAAAGCAGACATAAAAATATCCTTGAAATGTCTGGACTAGAATCAAAAGAACAATTCCACTGCATTACATACTTCAGTGCATGGTTAGAATTGAGGCTTTATAAGACCGATTTGGCATTTTGTTAGTAAATTTTCTTTTATCTATATGGAAGATTTTCTGGAAATTAGGAAATAAAAGAGGAATAAAACTTTCCTCTGTGCATTTAGATAGGTTTCAGTCAACATCACTTGATACTTGAGAGTAGTTGAGAGTGAACATTTCTGGAGTCCATCTGCTGTGTGAAATGAGAAATGTTTATGTTCAGACTACATTACAGTGAACTCTATTCTCTATAAAGCTTCAGCCTTTAAGATATCACATGTATTTTTGAGCCTGCTACTTTACAGTTTTGTTAAATTATTAGTTTGGAGGTATTAATGAACATGTTATTTCATTTATTTATAGTCCAGATGCCTGATTTAATAAGAATTTTGTTTACTTAGCTTTCAATAAATGCGTTGTATTTCACAGAATCACAGAATCACAGAATGTTAGGGGTTGGAAGGGACCTCTGAAGATCATCTAGTCCAACCTTCATCCCAGCATATCTAACCACTACACCATAGCCTCAAGTACTAGATCTACTTTTATTTTAAACACCTCCAGGGTTGGTGACTCCACCACCTCCCTGGGCAGCCTGTTCCAGTGCCTCCCCCCCCCCCCTGGCCAGCCTGTTCCAGTGCCTCACCACTCGCTCAGTAAAGAACTTCCCCCGAATATCCAATCTAAACTTACCCTGACGCAACTTGAGGCCATTTCCCCTTGTCCTGTCATTAGTAATTAGAGAGAAGAGACCAGCACCAGCCTCACTACAGCCTCCTTTTAGGTAGTTGTAGAGGGCAATAAGGTCTCCTCTCAGCCTCCTCTTCTCCAGACTAAACAAACCCAGTTCCCTCAGCCGCTCTTCATAGGGCATGTTTTCCAAACCTCTCACAAGCCTTGTTGCCCTTCTCTGCACCCGCTCCAGCACCTCGATGTCCTTCTTATACTGTGGTGACCAAAACTGGACACAGTACTCGAGGTGAGGTCTCACGAGTGCCGAGTACTGGGGCATGATCACATCCCTCCTCCTGCTGGTCACACCATTTCTGATACAGGCCATTTCATCTCATTATATACATATACACATATGCATATGCACAGGCATATGCATATATGTACAGATTTTCATTCAGGTGTACATAAACACAAAACTGGGAGGAGTATTTGACACACCAGAAGGCTATGCTGCCATTCAGAGAGACGTAGACAGACTGGAGGGCTGAGTAGGGAGAAATCTTATGAAGTTCAACAAGGACAAGTGTAAAGTTTTGCACTTGGGAAGGAATAACCCCATGTGCCAGTATAGGCTGGGGACTGACCTGTTGGAGAGCAGTGTAGGAGAAAGGGACCTAGGGGGTGCTGGTGGACAGCAGGATGACCATGAGCCAGCAATGTGCCCTCGTGGCCAAGAAGGCCAACGGCATCCTGGGGTGTATTAGAAGGGGAGTAGCTAGTAGGTCGAGAGAGGTCCTCCTGCCCCTCTACTCTGCCCTGGTGAGGCCACATCTGGAATATTGTGTCCAGTTCTGGGCCCCTCAGCTCAAGAGAGACAGGGAACTGCTTGAGAGAGTCCAGCGCAGAGCCACAGAGATGATGAAGGGAGTGGAACATCTCCCTTATGAGGAAAGGCTGAAGGAGCTGGGTCTCTTTAGCTTGGAGAAGAGGAGGCTGAGGGGTGATCTCATTGATGTTTATAAATATGTCAAGGGGGAGTGTCAGGAGGATGGAGCCAGGCTCTTTTTAGAGAGGTCCAATGACAGGATAAGAGGCAATGGCTACAAGATGGAACATAGGAGGTTCCACAAAAAATATTAGGAAAAACCTTTTCACTGTGAGGGTGACAGAGCACTGGAACAAGCTGCTCAGGGAGGTTGTGGAGTATCCTTCTCTGAAGACATTTTAAACCCGCCTGGTTGCGTTCCCGTGCGATCTATTGTAGGTGATCTATTCTGGCAGGGGGGCTGGACTAGATGATCTTTCGAGGTCCCTTCCAACCCCTGACATTCTGTGATTCTGTGAATCAGTGAATATTAAAAACCCGTAGCAGCTGTAAAACCATATAGATATGAGAGAGAAAGATAACTAAAGAATTATAAAGTTGATCCACACTCAGGCATCTAGTATCATGGAATGAATATCATAGATAATACCATTGTACTTGCAATTATGTTTTAGATTAAGAGATCTATTGTACCTACTAATGGATTTTTAATTGACGTTGTTCCTTTTTACCATCTCCACCCTAATGAAAGAATGATTACTCTGAAATTGAAGTAATTGCCTACAAATTAACCCCATATGCTTCCACCAAACAGGAAGTAATTAAAAGGAAAAAAAGTAAGAAATCCACGACTTTCCTGGGAAAAGTCATGTCAAATAGGGACAAATTGTCCTTCTGTGTTCGTTTGATCAGTCTGTGCTCCATCAGTAACAGAGTACCACCTCACAAAAATAAAGCTACTTTTAGAATCTGTAGCTGCTGCCACCTATCGGATCAAAAAAGGCGTTTTAAAATGGAAAGGTTTTCAGAACTTTTCTGGAGAAACCCAACTTTGCCCATTCAGGGCTGTTGCTAAAACTATCGTTTTCAATGGAAGTAGACTCATGTTAAGGAATGTAATGCTTTGGCAACTCCCACCCAGGATTTCTGCATCTAGGCCCTACACTCATCTTTCTCAGTAAGAGTTCTTCTTGCATTTGTATTAAAAACTCTAGCAAGCAATGGGAATGGTGGGCTCAACACTTCGAGTAACAGTTTCTGCTTGGGTAGTCATGTCTGAAAAGACAGCCAGCCCAAGTCACAGAAGATTACCCCTATTAAACTAATAAAAGATCACTGTATCAGAATGTTTTAAACTAAAAAAGAGTTATAACTAAGCTCAGAGAAAATAATTTTAGCATTGCATGCAAACAACATATAGGCAAAACCCTGCATCTTTTTAATATCCAGCACGCACATATGTTTGGGAACTAGTAAATGAAACAAACCTCATTCACTAGTTCTTGGCGAAGAAGGGAGGAGCTCTGACTCTGCAGCCGTTTGGCCAGCGTTACCCATCAGCCTGTCAGGCCACCCAGGCACCACCAGTTTCTCATGAAATCCTTTCATATCTCTTCTGTCCATCTTATGATACTGCCAGGGTTGCCTTATTTCTTTTGACTTTATATTTCAGACACAACAGAATAAATGTTCCTGTGAAAGAGGTAATTTTTTGTTGGCCTTTGTAGGCTTGCTAACTTAACTTTATTTGATCTGGTTCTATTTAAGCTGATCCTAGTTTCTCATGAAATCCTTTTACGTCTCTTCTGTCCATATTTCCCTACTATTTTAAACATAACAATAAGTGGTTGAAAAGTGATTTAAAATGATGCTATGGAAGGAATTCTAATAAAATTAGTCAAAGAATGAGCTCATGAAATAGTGAAATTGTATCTTATTGCTAGGCAATAAACTGTGAGCAGATGGATTAGTTCCACTCTATCAGCTTTATTAATATGGCAGTAATAAATGAAGGAACAGTTGGCATATTGACTTCTGTTCAACCCTCTCCTTTCCATCTGGCCACATTGTTCTGTGATAGATGAACCTCCAAAGATTCAGATTCAGACTGGTTCAGTTCAACACTCAAATTAACTAGATTGGACTGAAACTCCTGGGTGTACAAAATAGGCCCAGAAATCTCTCACAAGGAGAGAAGCAGTCTTCCAAGAAATTTCATTTCACTACAGCTTTTGGCTGGAAGACAATGGCTATTACTAGCATTCATAAAGCATGACCTAAGACATGGAAGAAGACTGCCTACATCAAAAGACACACAAATCCATTAAAGAATATAGGATTAATGGTTTGAACTAATGGAGCAATGTGTCTGTGTGTCGCAGTTATGTTTTAAAGGAAAGAAACTGCTACCGCTGCATTTTGTAAGGAACATAATGCATTCCATCTGCAAAAATGGGATAATATTTCCCTAATGACCCCAAAGGCACTGTCACAAAGAACACATTAAAAGACTATTAAATTGCTCGGTTCTACATGGATCTGGTAGGGGCTGTAAAAAGCACTTTAGAAGAGGAGTCTAGGCACTCACAGGGTTGAAGCATGCAGTGCACAGGCATCAGCAGGAGACTGGGAGTGATATGAAAAGCTGAGATACTGGCCCTATTGTCAAGGCATGGAGATGTTAAAGAACAGTTTGAAATGTGGACAAAGTGCAGCCATCAAATCTAAACAGATTTCAAGTTCTTACTATCACTATTCGTGTTGTTACTATAATTCTTCCTATTTTTTCTTAAGAATACATTCATGTCATGAATTGCGGGATTTTCTTCTCTCAGTCACAAACTTCTACATAGGAAGTTTTTTGGGAACAAAGTTACATGCTTTTAAAAGTGACAGAAGAATATCACATCCACACAATATCTTTACTGTCTGTTAAAGAGCTTTTGAAAATCCCAGTAGGTGCCTCTTTACAAAAACAACTGTCTCGAAGAACATGCAGATTATATGGACAAATAAATTTCATCTTGACACTAGAGCAGATGCAAAGTGGCTTCCTCAGGACTGAGAAGGCTAATCTTACAGAAAGCTAAGAAACTGTTTTGAGAAATAAATATTGCTTATAAAGAGAAAATATTGCAAGTTTCATACCACTTTTTAAATATCTTTTGTGTATTAAGAATATAAAAGAACCTATGATATGTTTTAATTCAGTTCCATTTTACATCACATTTAATACTGCACACAGTGTCAATTAGACTTTCTACCTGCCTTCCTGCTCCCAGTCAGTAGTTCAAAGTTCTGCATTTGTGAGCCATAGAACAACAATATTCATGAAGGCTAAAAACCATGACTCTTAATCTACCAGAGACTTGTAAATTATGATTCAGAACAGCTCAGATATGCAGCAGTATTAGGTGAAGTAAGAATACTGAATATGAAAATCAACTCCATCAAGAATAAAAGACTGTAAACACAAATTTTGGAAAACTTAAAAATCCTAAAAATAATGTCAGCTCTTTATTCCCCCCTCCCCCCAGTATTTGAAGCTAACATCTGCACAGATTTTTCAATTGCCTTCTTAGCAAACATGTTTTCCTAATGCTTCTAATGATACTTTTCCCAGGGAAAAATAGTGACAATTATAACACAGAACAAGAAAAAAAGGAATGAAAGGAATTTATTGCTTCTTCCTCCCTCAAAATGAAGATAAAATAGGAACACAGAATAGCAGATAAAGAGAAGCATTTTACTTTTTTAGGTTCTGGTAGGTTTTTTAGTTTAAAAAGTGAGACAGTAATGTTGACTCAGAGACTTAAGAGCTGCATCAGTTTGGGATTCTACTCTTTTACCTCATATTTTCCCATTGCAAGCTCTGAATGTGACTTGACCTAGATTTTGGCAAGTCTACTCTCTCAAAATTGGAAATAGCTTGAGAAAACCATGTGCTTTGACAGTGCAAGAAGTAAATATCTTATGGGATAACCGAAGGAATTATTAGGTATTTATTTTTCTTTCTCAACAAAGTGCTGACATGACCCTGATGGTTTTCCCTGGTAATTAGGTAAAAAATGTACTATATCAGCTGAGAAATCCCACAGCCCTGTAGCTGTTTTTAAGCGGCATTCTATTCTACCCTCCCACGCTCAGTGTATATGGCATTCACAGTGTACATCGTAGAATGATCTATACTCTACATCATCCTATATGCAAGAGGTGCTTGAGCTCTGGCCTTGTCCCTTTAATTTCAGACATTTATATCACAGCCATGACAAACACATCGGAACTTCTCAGATTGAATAGCTATCACTATATTCAGAAAGTATGAAAAGGTATGAAAGAAAGAATGAGTTGAAAAGTATTACTTTTCATTCATGAATTCTGAAAATAAAAATATTCTGACAATGAATACAATGGATTGAAGAAAAGTCAATTCAATCATCTATATATACTCTAAAGCTACTGTTAAACTGCTTTTCACAGTAAGCGAGGCTTTCAGATTTTAATTCAGTGTTTCAGGGTGTGCCACACCAGAAATACTTCTTTATCACTTTTAACACAAAATCTTACAGACCTTGCAAGAACACCTATTAATTTTATTTAAGGTTTGAGGCATATTGAGGTTAAGATTCCAAGGAGAGATTTAGGATCTTTGCATTCAATTCACAACTCTGCCTCTTATTTTCTCTATCAGCTTGAGTGGTTGACTTAGAGGCCCACCCAACACTACACCTGTGATGTATCATCCCAAAAGTCTCGTTCAGTTACCACCATCCTCCTAAGGCCTAAGTTTGTTCTAGTGGGCATAGGCAAAACCACTCACAGCTCAGTTGAGCTTTGTTAGTCAGGTCCTCTAGTCCTAACAAAGTTCAAAAACCCCCTTTGCCAACAGTGCTTGATCTGATAGGTGTTCTCAGGACATACCAGTGGGAGTGTGTAGTGCACAAAGCATTAACTCATAGAAGAGCAAACACAGTTTAAAGTCCCTTTTTAAACTGATTTGCAACAGAGAATTCAGTTCAAGCTCCCAGAGTCTTCCCTTCAGTCAGTAGGCTTTAGGCTTTTCTGGCCGGTTCTATCTCAAGCTCTCCCACAAAAGCTGTCTGCATTTGCTTTGTACATACAATTAAATACTGACTTGTAAAGAGCCCTGAACCTGTTGCACTCATAAACTCAAAGTGTGTAAAGAACGTAGGGTGAAACTAGATAGAGGGAGCACCACCAGGCTCCCTGTGAACTGTTGTGTGAGAAAGGACCGACTGAAGTAGGCACTTAGCTCCCTGAGAGAGCGTGCAGCAATTCAAAGGCTCTCCTGTAACCCAAGACTGGATGTGTAACTCCCAGAGAAAGGTACACTTAAGATACGTTCTTTTTCCTATAGTTTTCTATGGAGTGATACATCTGACTCCCTAATCAGTGTGCTGGTTCGTGTAGAATCTTGGTTTTGCAAGCTGAACTCCTCTATTTCAGATTTTAAAAAGAGTTGTACCCTTTGTGTGTCCTTTCTTCCTCCAGTTGTACTGGATGCTCTATTAAAAGTAAAAATAATTATTTTTTTCTCTGCAAGCCTTAACTTACTAATGCTCCCCACAATGCATAAGGAGTCCAGCTACACTGCTTAGACCTAGTGTGTTTCCCTCAGGATGCTTAAATCTCTTTCGTCCCAACTGGTTGCCCTGGATTCTCCTGCATATCCTCTGAACATGAGAAAAGGAATGTAATACTGATTTTTTTCAGCAAAATATTCATCATCATCATGGCTAGGCTTTGTTAACGAAGCTATGGGAAGGGCTCTACCCACAC
>NW_009722738.1:0-2101 GCF_000703405.1 Apaloderma vittatum
CGCATCCTCGGCTGTCGAAAGCCGGCAAGACGGCACCGTGCATCTGTCGAGTTCCTCCGCGAGGAGATGCCTGCATCCCCGCGGGGCCAGAGGGGCGGCCGTGCCCCAGCACCACCGGCCACCCCTCCTCCGTGAGCCCCAGCCAGGGGCTGCAAAACTCAGGGAATTCACCCACAGAGAAGCAGAATTAGCTCAGCTCTCTGCAGGGGAGGATTTAGGATTAGGATGAGAAGGTGCTTAAAAACGTGGTCACTGGTGTTGGGTCTACAGGGTTGGAGCATCGTTGAGCTTTGTCACCCCCATTGTGGGGCTCAGGGGACCAGGGGAAGTTGAGGATGGAGCTAAGGTATGTGGGCAGGGGGTGTAGCGAGGCTGTAGCTGGTTGTGCTGTTAGAGGTCGGCTTTGGGCTTGCTGGAGCCGGAGGGAAGCTTTCAGGTCCCTGCACCTCCAGCCTGAGACAGAGACACCCCCAGCCTTGGGTGAGCCTGTGCCGATAGCTGGCTTGACATCCTTCTCGTATGAAACCATTTATTCCTTCCCTGCCTCAGTTTCCCATCAGTGGTATCAGAGGGAATGGGAACATCTAAACAACAGCCACAAAATCAGTCTGTTTTTTTCTCCAGAGGCAGTTATTCTGTGTAAAAACGAAGCGAGTGAACTTCACCTTTCTCCTTCATGACAATTTCCTACCAGTAAGCACAAGGATTGCTCAGGGGCCTCAGATAAATCCCAGGAGGTTCAGTCTCTCACAAACAAACAGGGACACGGAATGAACTAAGACTGAACTGAGTATTTTCCCAAAGCACAAACAGAATTTTCTGTGGCAAATAATATTAAAAAAAAATAAAAATAACTTGACAGTCATTAGGAGATAATTTCCCATCAAGAAATTGCTTCAGTAGGAAATTTTCAAGCAGCCTCATTACTATTTACCTCCCCTGCAAATGTTTGGTGGGGGCATCCATCCGCACGCTCTCGGCATCCCCCGCACGTATCTGGACCACGGTGCGGTGGGACACGGGGACGGCTCTGGGCAAAGGCACGTCCCAGTGGCAGCAGCAGCTCCCCGAGAAGATGCAATAGAGAAAAATCACTCGGCAGAAGTGAAGAGATTAGAGCAGGCGCTTCAGAGCACTTATTTTTAAAGCGTGGTAAGAAATTGAGTTCTTCCTTTTTTTTGAGACTCATTTCTTGTCTAGCCATAGCAATTGCAATTAGATGCATTTCAGGGGCATTAGGCAGTTAATATATTTATCAAATTATTCACGTAATTTAGCATGGCTTTAGCTGGGAACAACTATGCCTTGAGAGGGTAAAATGAGAATTAACCACTATTAGCTTGCACTCCCTTGAAATAATTTGGTGTTTCATCACTGATTAATAAATCATCGGGTTTTTTCTAAGTGTCCGGAGAAGCGACGTGTTTCTTGCCAGCTGGTCCTCTGCAACAGAAGACACTCAGCCACTCTTGAAGTCCCTGTCCCCAGGGAGACACTGTCTGGGGTGTGCTCGGGGCTCAAAGGGAAGGAAGTGCATTCAGCATGATGAAATAAGGATGATGGTGTATGTTGTACTCATGTAGCCCTGAGCGGGCTGCTGCGCCTCTGCCTAAACGCGTGAGGCACGACCACCCACCCGCTCTCCGTCACGTCCAGCGAGAGGGGATGAGTGGGGAAATGTCCCTGTCCTTACCTGTACAGGGCAGGGAAGCTGTTCAATATATGGTTTGTGGGGTTTTTGTCTTAACGGGAGGCGTGCACATCTGCCCAGATGGGACCGTCTCCCTATGAAACCTTCCGAATGGTTTCCGAAACCTTTTGCAGCTGCAAAGCTGACGTGTTTCCCGTCCAGGGAGAGGTGTGAAGGCTGTCGGTCCTCTGCCTGCGCAGGGTTCCCAGCAGCGTAAGGCTGCCAAACCAGCGCAATTCCTTTTTTTCACCCGTAATACGTACGCATGGTTCTCTGCCCATGTCCCCAGGCAAGCAAGGTGCCCGCTGGCAGCAGGGGCAACGCGAACTGAGGGTGCTAAAGGAGCAGCTGCCCTTCAGCCTGTCTGTATCGGCTGGGAGCAAGAGGCACAGCAGTGCTGGGGGGGTTCTC
>NW_009722738.1:2169-8416 GCF_000703405.1 Apaloderma vittatum
ATCCTGTGCCTACACCCCCAGCCGATGCCAAACCAGCTCTCGTGCCGGGCTGCGGCTGCTCGCGTCGCGCTGCTCTGCGGCTGCTGCGGGTGACGACGACAGGTTTGGTGTAAAACCAGGGATGCCTTTTCTCTTGGTCTAGCTGTTTATTGTGCTGCACTGCTGCCGTCCTGAGCTTGCCCCTCCGTTCCCCTGCTGCCCCGACACTCCCAGCCCTGTTCTTTGGCGTGAAAAGCCCAGTGGACGCCCGCAGAATAGCAAATAATCCTGTTGCGTTTCTCTCTCCCTCTCTCTTTTCTCTCGGCGGCTGCATGAAAAAAAGGGCTCGAATGCCAGCGACCGAAGCGCCAGAACTCGAGCGACGATATTGAGGTCCTCTCCACAGGGACGCCTCTCCAGCAAGAGAGCCCCGAGCTCTACCGCAAAGGGACCACGCCGTCCGACCTGACACCCGACGACAGCCCGCTGCAGAGCTTCCCTGCCAGTCCCTCCTCCACGCCGCCCCTGGGACCTTCCTGCAGGAACAAGAGCGCTCACTTCTCCAGGCAGGTCTCGGTGGACGAAGAGAGGGGTGGGGAGATCCAGATGTTGCTGGAGGGACGCGGCGGGGATTACTTGCGACCCAACAGCTGGAGCGAAGAGAAGGTCGGCGGGACTCGCGGCGTGAGAAGCGGGACGCTGCGCAGCGGTCAGCCTTCGGCCTCCGTCCCTGAAGACTACAGAGGTCGGAGTGGTGGACACAAACATTCGGCCTCCAACCACAAGCAAAGAGAGAGGTGGACAGATTCCCCAGCCACGGTTTCATGGACTTCCCACCACAGGTCCCACAACCACAGCTCAGGGAGCTCCAAACTGCTTGAGCTAGATGAGGAGAAGATGAGCAATTACGAGATGGAGATGAAGCCCCTCATGAGGATGGATTCTTATATGCAAGAGATTCACACCCAAAAAAGACACTATAGCAAAGGGGGACCCTGCAGGAGCATGGCTGATGACCACCGCGGGGAAGAGAAAGGGGTTCAGAGACTGAGGTCTAAGTCCCAGAACAAAGAGAATTTCAGGCCAGCTTCCTCTGCTGAGCCCACAGTGCAGAAACTGGAAAACCTGAGATTTGGGGACAAAGCTGAACCTCGGCTACTAAGGTGGGACTTAACCTTCTCCCCGCCACAGAAATCTTTACCTGTTGCACTAGAATCTGAAGAGGACAATGGGGATGCGCTCAAATCGAGTACGGTAAGTAGGCAAAATTGTGCGTTGGAATGTGGCCGAGAAACCCGGTGCAGAGCTGGTGTGGTACTGCAGCTCTGCCAACAGAGTTGGTCCCCGAATTACTGGGGGTTTGTGCCTTGAATCCCTCCTTCTCTCCTCCAGCGCAACAGCGTGTGCTGGAAGTTGGTGTGGGGTTTTCTGCTCTTTGGTGGGAACCACAGGTTTTTCCCTGGAGCACGTTGAGTGGCAACTCAGCCCCGGGTCCAGCAATAAAAATACATTTATTGCCAGGATTTTGAGCATTCACCTGGCGGGATAGCTGCAGGAGTAGGCACGGTGTTGGTGATGCTTGTGGGTGGTTTTTTTGGGTCCTGACAACAGGAATTCACGCTGGCACAGGAGTGTGGTTGGACCTGCCCATGGCAGGGAGGTTGGATGAGATGATCTCAAAGGTCCCTTCCAACCTAAGCCATTCTATAATTCCATTCTGTGATTCTCTTGCAATGTAAGTGGTTAAATCCTGGTATCTGGGCGTTGTGTGAAGCTGCAGCGTTTCTCCATCACTCTGCTGCTGTGGGATGGCACTGAAGAGGTGGCTTTGTCACCACGTCGTACCCAAGAGCGGGATCCATGGTCATGGAGCAGGGGACATTCTTGAGTTGGTTGCTGCTTGGGTTTGCCTGCGCCGATTGGCACGACGCGATACAGCTCAGGTTTTGGGGGATGTGGCTACTGCAGAGCCAGGACAGGGTACAGGCACCTCGGGGAGGGTGGATGCAACGTCAGAAGGTGTCTGCAAACTGCAGGCAAGAGGATGCGATTCCAGAAGGATACTTAGATGGGAAAAGCGAGGGGTGAGGGCTAGCCAGGAGCTTAGCAGATCAGGGTGATACAGCAGATTACAGCCAACCACGGAATCGTAGGATCATGGAATGGTTTTGGTTGGAAGGACCTTAAATATCATCTTCACCCTGCTGTGGGCAGGGACACCTCCCACTAGACCAGGAAAGTTGACATCAGTTGATTCTACTGTGAAGAGCACAGGCACAGTTTTTTTCCCCAGCCTGTGAGACTTGGATGATAAACCCTCGTGGGACATCCAGTCCTGGGCTCGTTGTTCTGGGAGAGACAAGGACATGCTGGGCACTAACAGCTGGCTGTTGGGAGGAGCTGGAGAACTGAGAGACCTGGGGCTGTTCAGCCTTGAAAGGAGACTGCTGAGAGGGGATTTATTAACCTATAGAAATATCTGAGGGGTGGGTGTCAAGAGGAAGGGGATAATCTCTTCTCAGTGGTGCCCAGTGATAGGACAAGGAATAATGGGTTTAAGGTAGAACATAGGAAGTTCCACCTCAACATGAGGAGAAACTTGTTGGCTGTGCGGGTGCCGGAGCCCTGGCCCAGGCTGCCCAGAGAGGGTGTGGAGTCTCCTGCTCTGGAGACTTTCCAACCCGCCTGGACACGTTCCTGTGGGGCTGCCCTGGGTGACCCTGCTCTGGCAGGGGGTTGGACTGGATGATCTCTAGAGGTCCCATCCAACCCCCAACATTCCACGGTTCCGTGATTCTATGATTCAAGCTACAGAAGAGGGGACACAGAGCGATCTTCGAAGACATAAAACAGCTGCTGCAAAGTAGAAGGCAATAATCTGTTCTCGACAAACAGAATTAATGGGCTCAAATTCGAGCCTTAGAGGCAGTGGTTAGCCATTAGCCACTACTAATGAGGTGAGGGCTGGAATAAATTTCCTGGGGAGGCCGTGGTGGCTGGCAGGGAGGAGGTGGTCTAAGACCTGGCTGGACATCTGCAGCTCGGATATAACTTGGACAGAGCTGGACCTGCCTTGGGAGAAGGTTTATCTGTGTGAGTCTCAGGTCTTTTTGAGCCCTAATATTCTATGATTCCCGGACTTACCACTGAGACCAGCCTCTTCACTTGTTCTCCGTTGGTTTGGCGTTGCTAGGAGAGGTGCTGTGGGTCTGATGGAGGCAGTGAGGAAGCCACCACCTCTCCAAGTTGCCTCTCATTGAGTCAGTGCCAAACACAGGGCAGGGCTGGAAGGGTCCCGTGCGGCTGGATGTCCCACGGCCCTGGCCAGAGGAGAAATGGAAAATCTATAACTCTGAGGTGGGTGACATTTCAGGCTCCAGCAGAAGACAGCAGCTAAATCTCCCTGTCAGGGTAGCAGAAGATGATTCCCGGTTCGTTGGGAGGCAGGGATCATGAAGCTTAAATGATATTTGTCTGGAAGTCTGGGCTAGGGGCATCTGGGTCTGTACTGTGTGATCACTGCTGCCGTACCTACAGCATCCCTGCTCCTCCGGCTGCCCAGCGACAGCTCTGCCAGCACAGCGAAGGTGTTGGCACCCACAGCCAAGGGACGAGAGAGCAAACGGGTGGGAGAGAGCGGTGATATCTGCAGGCCGTGAGCAGCCGGGATGCAGGCAGGGCTAAGCCACGGATCTGCCACGGCTTTCTCTGCTGTGGCTGGGGATAAATCACCCACACACACAGTCCTGTAGCTTTGTGGCTTCCTATTCATCTTCCAAGCTTCAGCGCAGGCTCGAAAGCACCCACACAGCGTTTAAAGATGAGCCGAACGCTCTGTGTTTGCTGGTGGACTGCACCGTAGGATGCATCTTGAGAGTCCAGAAAAAAAAAAACACCACCAAAGAGATCTCCAAGTGAAGCCAGCCCTGAGCACACACCAGTGAGCAAGCAAACGGGTGCTGAGGCCAGCCCGGGCTGTCCTTACCTGCTAGCGTGGATGCCTGTGAAGCGCTGGAGAAATGACAGGTAGCATTAGAAGCCTGACAGGCTTTCGGAGGGGAAAAGCAGCAGCAGTAATCGCATGGACATCAACCCTGTTGAAGTCTGTGAGGCTTGCAGATGGCCGAGCACCTTTGATAACACGACCTCACGCAGCGGCAGGCAGCTGGGAGAGATACGGGTCCCTGAAGGAGGAGCGAAACCACCATTTCTTTGTGTGTCCCTTGGGCAGATCGCTGGCACGGCCAAGCTGTAGACATGCTGCTGAGGCTCCCACCTCATGGGCAGACCCCGGCCATCACACACAAACCTCCCGTCCGCGGAGGAGGGCTTGGGCTGCAATGCCGGAGGTAAATAGCCACTAATGCAACCTAACATTAATGGCTACTTTGAGTGAATCCCAGGCAATAACGAAAGGGCACAGCCTGCATGGAAAGGCGCACAGAAAAGCCATTAGGATGCACATCATACTTTTTAAGTGCTGTAGCTGTGAAGCAGCATGTTCAGTTTTCTCACATTCATAACCGAGGGTGGAACAGATGGCGAAGGTTTGGGAGGAAGCTAATGTAATACAGAGGAAGAGATAATATGTGGATTTAAATAACCTACAATGCCAGCAACAATTTGTTCTAGCAAGAATTGCACTGTGCGAGCAGGGTTTTGTTCCCGTGGCCTGGCAGGGAGGGGGGTGGTTGGGCAGGAGCAGGGGAAGAAGGTGCAGGAGAGGATTGAGAGGTGCAGCGATTTCTCTTCCAACCTCCTGCCTAACGCCCTGACCTTGCCTGCACCTACCATCAAGGATCTCAAAGCATTTCAAACTGCAGCGAATGTAGCGAGTCCCTGAGGAAGAGGAGGGGAAGGCTAAGGGGGAAGTATTTATCCCACAGTCCCCACGTCCATGCTCAGTGACTAGGGGCACTCACATGCGTAGTCCTGCAAAAAAACCAAAACAAAACAACAAAAAAACCCCCACAAATTCCACTTCTTGTACTCCTGATCTTTCAACGCAGAGTTAAGGCTCCCCAACTTCCCGCAGCCCCGTTTCTCACCCCTCGCTTTCCGACTCGTTTCCGCCTCGTGGCTCCCAGGGAAGGGCCGGCCGTGCGTGCGCCTGTGCGTGCCCGCGCGTGTTCCCACGCCGTTTCAGCTTGCCTGGCAGCCCGCTTCCCTGCGAGCCGCAGCGCTGCCATCTGCAAAGCTGCTCGCCCCAAAAGGGCATTTCTCATCTCCCAGGCAGCTGGGCTGTTTCAGAAAGGTGCCTGCCGACGAACGGGAAGGATGCTCTTCGCCAGGGAGGGCTGGTTTTCCCCTACCCTGCGCAGAACTGAGGTCAGCCTCACAGATTAGCTTATTTTAAATATAATCTGCCATAAAGCAGCTCTGCACATGCTGTCAGTGAGGCTGCTGGGTTGGCTCTGAGCTGGGAGCACTGGCTCCAGCCTCAAGAGAGCAAGCATACCTCTGGCTGTGCTCACAGGAAGGCAGGTCTTGCAAAAATGTGGTCCTCAAATTACCACTTCTCTCCCCACATCTCTTGGTTTCTGTCTTAGGAATGAAGCTGGAACAGCTCAGAGCTCAAGGGGTTGGTGTCCAGCCTCTTGCAATGGGTGCCCAGGTGGGGATGCAGACCTCTGTAGAGGGTGCTAGATCACAGAATTGCCCAGATTGGAAACGACCATTAAGATGATGAAGTTCAGTCATTAACCTAACACTGACAAGTCCTCAACTTGAGCTACAGTAACTTTGTTCTTCTCAGTTATTTCTCAGAGGTGCCTTGCAAAGAGGCTCCCAGAACCCCCCTTCATCGAGGCTGCACATTAGTAATTGAAAGTTGCTCTTACAAAGGTCATTTCTTGAGGTCACCACTCAATAACACTGATGAAATTCAGTGCTGCTTGGTGTTTGCTGTCAGGGGACTTTGGGGTTTCAGGGTCATCAAGCTGGTGCTACAGCCGTACAAATGCTTTAAAATTACATTTAAAGCCACCTGATCTTTCTGTGTGCACTGACCCCTGCATCCACAGAACAAACTCACATCAATTGTCATCGTTCGGGCAGATGAAAACGGAAACCAGCGCGCCAGGACCAGTGTCGGTGGTGTTGGATTAAGGGACTTATACGAACGTCACCATCTTTTTTGGCCTTAAAGGTCCACGAGACACGAAGCTCAAGCCTGTGCCTGAATGCTTCACAGGTTCCTAGAGCCTTTGAGAAGTTCTAAAATGGGAAAGGAAGAAAGGAATTGTTGAGACGCTGGAAATGGAAAGAG
>NW_009722738.1:8441-14191 GCF_000703405.1 Apaloderma vittatum
AATCCATCAGCACAAAACACATCACATTTTTAGGATTGGGGAAAAAAAAAAAAAAAAGAATACATCTTTTCTGCAGGTGCTGAACATCTGCAGCTTCTAAAAAGGGGAAGAAGTGTTCAAGGCACAGAGGTCCTCAGCATGCCTGCGAGAAGGGCTAGTGTTCAGGCACAAACGGAGCCTGATTCATCTCCCTGTCCTCATTTAGCAGGAGCAGTCACGGACGTTTAGATGAAGACTTCTAGGGACACGTTGTGGTCTCACTAAAGGCACCCGGGAGATGTGTGTAGGCTCCAGACTCAGCCCTTTAAAATCCCCCTGTCTCATCTCATCAGTAGGGCAACAGTAGCCAAAAAAAAAAAGAAACCCAACAAAAACAACCCACCCCGGCCGCCCCTGACATTTTCTTCCATCGTCATGTGCTGTCGGATAAAATCTCAGTGGTCTGAGCTGTTTGCTAACGGTGCTGCTCCTTATTGCAAACAAAGCAAGGGGGAAATAACGGCAGCAAATGGCATTTGCAAGGCGTCTGCTGGGTTAGGGGTCTCCGAGAGACCCCCCTCGGTCCCCACCGTGTACCCGCCGGGGAGGGATTCCAGCAGCTGCAGCATCGTCTTCCTCCTCGCTCGCTCTCTGTGCGAGGGATGTTATTTGCCATCAAGATATTCTGAGCAGGTTTCGCTGTCGCTGGGGAAAGTGAGGAGGAGGCAGCCAATCTGCAGCCAGCGCCGGGCTCTGCCCGAGCCCATCCGCGCAGCCGGAGCTGAGGAGGGTACCCGGGCTCCCACGGAGCAAGGTGAGGGTGGGATGGGGGCACCTTTAGCCCTAAAGGGTGTAAAATGAGATAAAAATAACAGCTGGCTGTTTCTTCTCTCCCGAACGGATGCACACATTTTGGTGAAGCTTCACCTGCATCTCAGAGATGCTCCCGTTAATCTGCCTTTGGACCAGTCTGCTGGGAAAGGGGCTCAGGGGACATTTTCGCAGTTATTCTCCTCGGGACTAAACCCTGTGGCTTATCCCCATGGTCTTCTCAGTCTTCCCACTTTCAGGTTTTTCCATTATTTTCTTTTCCCCATCGGGAGCCTTCCCCAGGTCTCCTTACACAGGCGTGTCTGGGTTTTCCTTATTTCTCTCCTCTCAAGCAGACAAGCTCAAACGCTGATCTCAAACGGCCGAGGCAGGTACACACGTCTGTACAAGTGAAAGCTATAATTAAGAGGGAATAAAGAGGTAGATCAGTCCTGCAGACACCCTCTTGCCGTCGCGCCACAAGGGTCTGAGCACTGCCAGCGGGTGCACAGGAAGCGCGTGGTTTGGGTGTTGGCTCTTTCTAAGCCAAATAATCCTCGGAAACTGTTCTTCCTCTCATCTCTTTCAAGTGCAGACATTGCAGGCGTTACTTGTAACAACACAAGGCAAATAATGTTCAGAGAGAAATGTGATGTTTAACTTGACGAGGTCCTTTTAAAACCCGTTTAATCTCAGGGGCCCTTTGACGTACCTGAAGAGAGCACCTCGCTGACTTTGCTCCTGCCACCCGGGATTCATTTCAGGGTTTGGAGCCCAACTCCACATCTTCTTCTAGCTTTGAAAAACTTGGGGTCGGACGCCAGCTTTTGACTTCACGAGAATCCAAACTCTTTAAAATATATGTGCTGCTCCAGACCTCCGCAGGCACCTGAGCACCAAACCGGGGGTGACAAAACAGTTCAGTAAGAATCCTCACGCTCGCTTTAGTCACTTTTTTTTTTTTCCTTCAGAAGTGAGTTTTTCAGTTGCACGCCGGTATGAAGTGCCCGTTCCCCTCACAAGAGCATCTCCTGGGCTCCCTTCCCGGAGTCACGGGAGATGCTGGAACGCTCTGGAGAAAGCCAAGCGAATCCCTTATGTTTCTTTTGCTAAATGCTTCTTAACCGTTTCACAGCAGCCGGTTCCTGGCAATTATGTGACAATTCAGCACAAATGTCACAGAGAGGCTAAGTTTTCAGCACTTTCCGCAGTGCTGAGGCTGGAAAACAATGCATATATATTTTTTTTGCTGATCCAAGTCCTTAGTAATTACACTTAATAGATCCCAGAGGGATTCCTGGGTAACCTGCACTATGGTTTCCATGGCAGAGAGGCAGAGCTTGTAGCCTGCGATAACAGATAATAATGGATTGTTAATGCTTAAATTAATTATGCTACAATCGTATTTGTAAACCAGCTGTCCCTCGTATTCCCAGTAAGACTCTGGAGTTGCTACACAGCAGTTAAAGGATAAAAACAAAGCCGACGGAGGGACAGAAATGGTGGGGCTCGGCTGCAGGCCCTATCAGAGCTGGAATGTGCCAAAACCCTTCTTCAGCTACGATTACTGGTGTTACTCCTGTGCCACAACAAGGGTTTAATGCATTTGAAGTGTTTCTGTGCATTCAGGTCTATGTTCCAGCTCTCTAAACTCAAGGGGAAATCTTAAAATACCTCGGAGACTATCCCTGCCTATACGGAAGGATCGTTTTGCCTAGCTGATGCTGGTGTAGGTCGCCCATCTTTGGCAGCTAATTTTCCTCCTCCTGTGAAGGAGTCCGGGGGTCTTATTACAAAAAAATCAAAATAAATTAAAAAAAAAAAAATCCCGTCCAGAGCTGCCTCCTCTTGCTGATGAAATTCGCGATCACCCAGTGTGCTGGATGATGCTTAAGCACACCAGGGCTTGATTTAATCTTTCCTTTCCTGGTAACCGTTCCGGGTGGAATTCATCTCACGTCACTTGGTCTCCAGACAGCCTAGATGGTTAGCGCAGACTAGATGTCTAACGTTTAGACAGCTAAAATTGGGTGAGAGGACGCTGCCAACTGGCGTCTGCTTCCCAGTAAAGCAGGTTCTGGACTTGCGGGCCCTGTGCTGGGAGGCAGCGCGGCGTTTCGCAGCAGAGCCCCGTCTCCTGTATGACAGGCAGGGTAGTTTAAACAAATCTCTACAGTTTCTGACGGCCTGCTTTAGCACTGCTATTTCAGGGCTAAAAGAGAATGTTGTAGCTTTTTTTTTTTAAAAAAAAAAAGATAAAAAAGAAGAGTTTTGCAGGCTGCTTGCTGTCTGTGACACACAAACCCCAGGCTCGGAAAATCAGCTCAACCTCTGGCTTTCTAGCACCCCAGAGCCCATGATACCACCAGCACTGGGGATTTCTTTTGGCTTTCCTAAGTCTCACGAAGGCAAAAGATGAGATAAGCACCAGAAAACTACTAAAGCAGCATGCAAAGCTGCAGATCAAGGGCTATATCTCTTCTTTCTAAAGGCGGGTGGCTTGTGATAGAGGGCTAGTGTGTGCCATGAAGAGCTGCAAGAGCTGCTGGTTCTAAAATGCTGGCGGTGGCTGCAGCAAAACAGAGTTCATCGACCTTTTGCCAGGCTGGGCTCAGCAAAACATCTCTTGCAAAGCACAAACCCAGAAGCGATTCACCTTCTGCCTGGGCACTGAGCAGGAATCGTTTCTTAGAAACAGATGACACATATCCCAGGACATCCTTGCCATCAAAAGGGAGAAGGGTGAGCGTTTCCTCTGAGCGGAGGTTAAGGCACAAAGACCGTACAAGTTAGAAATAAACCAGACATAAGCATTTAGGATTCGTAATTGGAGCTAAACCAGAAGCTCCAGAGTCGCAAAGCTGCTTATCCACCAGCTGCCACAGGCAGGGCTCCAGCCCCTGCCCAGGGACTCCGGCATCTCACCGGAGAAGAGCGGCCGGACCTGCAATTGCTGCGTGGAGAGCTCTTGTCAGGGTGAGCACAGGGGAGAGGCTGTTAAAAAGAGGGAACTGCAAAAAAGGAAGTGAAAATTGTAGATTGTCAGACAGCTGGATTCAAGCTGTTCAGTTTGCAGAGACCCCTCCCCTCCCTGTTCACCCTATTTCTTGGATGCTTTCGCCGGCAAACGTGGAAGACCCCGCATACGTGGTGGCAAAGGGAGCGTTTTCTCCTGCCTCTGCATTGAACTGAGATGCAAATTGGTGCAGACCAAACCAGGGAGCCAAGCAAAACGTTCATGCACGGGAATTCAGTGGCTGCTGATGCAAGTGGGTGTGTGCGTGTTGGCTCCCCCCATTTTTTCCAGATGAATTTGACGTACTGGGGAATAAATGAAGGGCGTGCTCCCTTCCTGGACATCGTCCCATCAGCATCCTCCAAACACAAGTACCAAAGGGTTACGATCTCACTCGGTCCAACAGGTCCATCCCGAAGGGCTCCACGTTAAAGCTCAAACACCAGGGAATTAAGAGGCAGCTGGTCCTGCTCTACACCATTTGTCAGGGAGGAGAAAGTAGCCCTCAGATTATCCTGGGCTCATGTCAGCTGGTATACGAGTTCACCTCCTTCATGATATTGAAACGATCTAGCAGTCAGAGCAGAAGCAGGGGCAGAAATGGTCGCTGCTCCTTTGGCAGAGGAAATCAAACGGCGAGCGGACCAAGGCTGATGCAAGCGCGAGCGGTTAAATCCTCCCCTGGCTGCGAGGTGGAGGGAACCAAATGCATTTTGTGCCTCGGTGGTGCCCTGCCAACAGCAACAATGACAGTGATAATCGCTTGCAATCTGTTATTATATTAACACAAGCCGAAAAATCGTAAAACCCAATAATCTTTTGAAATGAACCTAAACCCCCTCCCCAACACTGAATGTAAATAACGCGTTGCATCGCAGCGCTTGGCGGCGCAAGGCCAGCGGGACCGGGAGGGTGGGGAGGGGAGGAGAAGAGGCAACAGGGGGGTGGTTTCTGCCTTTGAAAGGCTTTGCGTGGTGCAGGCAGAGAGATTTGCTGGAAGCAGTCAGGCATGGATACCTGGCTGCCAGGAGAGGCTCTCCGCAATCCCTCCGTTTGGTTGGCTTCCTTTGACCCTGTTGCTAAGCTACAAATATGCCTTTCCAGCAAGCTCCAGCATCCTCGCTCCCACCCACTCCCAAATGCGAACTGAATCAGCCTGCTCCAAAGAGAAACCATCTCTGGCCAGCGAGAAGCTTTGGGTTTTTTTGCTTTTGTTTTGGTTTTGCTGTTTGTTGTGGTTTGGGGGAGGTTTTGTTGTTTTTTTCCCCAGCAGCTCTGCAGAGCGGTACAAGGATTTGCTTAGAAAGAGCACCTGCCCCATGCCAACCCAACAGCCACGGGAGCTTTCGTTATGAGGGCAGGAGCGTAGAGGGAAAAAAAAAAGCATTTGTACCATTCCAGGCAATTAAAGCTGGCACAGCTCTGTTGCAGCAAGAATAGACGAGGATACCAGCTACTCCCAAGAAATAGCTACCACCTACCTGCACACACGCTTGCTCACCCTGATGCCAGGCACGTTAACGCTTTAGGACAGCAAATGTTTTGTGGCAGGCACGAGGTGGCAGGGGGAGATGTTTTTCTGACCGGCCTTCTGCAGAAAGATGCGTTGGAGGGTTGGCTGCAGTCCTTCACGCCGGGTGGGCTCTACCCATCCTTCCCGGGATGCTAACAGGGTCCGACAGCCGCGTCCTCGTCGGATCCGACACGACACAAATTGTCCGGGCTGCCTTTACCCTCCGGGGAAATTAATGGGTGCACTTCAGCCCAGGTTTGGTGGGTCCCTGATGCCAGCCTGGGTTGATGCAGTGGTTTCCAGAGAGTTCTCAGGAGCTAAATTCGGTCCACAGGAACCTCAGGAATGGTTCTTAGAGCTTTCCCAGAGCGTTGCCTTAACACTGCACGCTGGCCTGGCTTCTGTTGTTACCAGGATACCCACACGAGCAAC
>NW_009722739.1:0-7695 GCF_000703405.1 Apaloderma vittatum
AAATAAAAATTTAAATATACATATACATATACATAAATAACCTACATATAAATAATATACATATACATAAATAATATGCATAAATTGTATACATTAATAGTATGAATATTGACATAAATGCAAATAAAAATATTATGAATCATGTAAATAATATAAGTTATCTCTATATATATTTGCACTGAACAAAACCTTAAAATATAAACCTTATTTTTTTCTTAATAAAATTGTATATACACAATGCCTTCAATCTCAAACATAAAAGCAGCAGATCTTATGAGGAAAATGTGTGTCGCTACTCCTGGTACACAAACAGGAGCCAGGAATCCATGCTATAAGAGCTTGTTCAAAGGGAGAAGCAACACTGTGCACAAACTTACTCTCTATAAGAGGAGTATGAATTGGAGTTGCGCATTATTTCCCAAGAGGATTCACACAATGGTGCCTATCATACCAAACAAAAGGAAAACAAATGGAAACAAAATAACAGTATTTTATGTGTCAAAATCAGACACACATGATGTCATCACTAGCTTTCAGGCAAGAACTATACTGCCCTTTATGTCATGCATTGGTCCCTCTGGCATTTAAAGACCTAGCAGTAACCCTGGTAATAAAAATCAAGAGAATCAACAATGAAAGCAAATTCAGAAAAAAGTATTACAAAAATATGGGAATAAAATAGTTTAAAAAATAGCTTACATGTAAACTGCAGATAAAACATAAGATTTTACAGTAAATTTCATATTGATAAATACTATTGTATAAGCATAAGAAGATGAAGATTCCTGAGCTGTCTGACTTATTATTTCCAAAACAGAAAGCAAGAACTTCTGAAAAGAACCTGAGGTGATGAGATGCACAGTACATCTTTACTTCTTAATTTTGCTGACAGTGGCAACACAGTTTGTTGCCAAATCATTCTCTAGTTCATTTTTCCCAAACAGCTACTTTAAAAATAAACAGACTTTTAAATATTGAATATTCCATAAAATAATGGCACGGAGTCATCTTGGGACCTTTGCCTCAATGAAGATAATGGCAGCTCCGTCAAAACCAGTCAGATGTGCTCCCGTTACTTAGTCTTACACATCTGTGTGATGCATTTGAGCCCATTAAGGTATCCAGCTCTCTATCATTCAAAACATTATACACTTGTGACTTAAACAGCCTTTTTTTTTTTTTTAATGATACTTGCTGTATAAGAGTGATTTTGAGCCTTATTGGACCAAATTGTAAGGCCAGCACATACCCAGGGCTCATCCTTGGAGGAAAGTGCTGCAAATCTGATCAAGGGACATCTGAAAATTCAAGCAGGCTTTAAGTCCAGCAGAGCATCCTGTACTGCTGGAAAAGGACTGAAATTTCAGATCCTCTAAAATCTCTAGCTAATAGGAATTACAGCATCAGCCAGCAGCACAGTTTCATGAGTCTTTCAAAAAAAAAGATCTCAATGAGCGCTGTGGCCACTGCCACTTCACTCCTCAGCTGTAGTCTTTAATCTCTTCTATAAGTATGAAAGAGTGAGAGAATTTGAGAGGTAGTTACATCATGTTTGTGTCAGTCATCTATTTTTTCCTTTCCTGTTTTGTAAAGGTAGAAGACACCCAAGTATTTTCATGCTCTTCAGTCTACTCTAGTGTTAAAGTGTAGCCTTACACTGACAGAGATGCATAAATTTCTCCAAAATAAAGCAGAGGTAGGAAGGAAAGTTCCCAAGGCTTAGAAGTTATACATAACATTGCATAAAATTGTTCTTTAGGGCCTCTGTTTAATCCTTAAATGCCACTTGAAATTGTTGTAAATCCTAATGCCACTTGAAATTGTTGTTTTCAATTTCTGGTTAAAAACTTCTGTCAAACTTCTACTTATCAGGAGCATCCTCTTCCAAGCCTGTGCTGTGTTAGAGGACGCTCATGGGGGTTGGGGTAGGAATTACTCATAGCTGAGGAACAGGATCTGAAAAAGGAAGCTAGATAACTGGCTCTGAAATGGTGGTTTTACCGTTGCATAACCCAGCTCAGTGCTAAGTGTCCAGCTCCAAGAAAATGTGCTTTTCAAAATTCCTGGCTAAACAGATACACGCTTTCATAGATCATCGGAGTTCATAAATACTGTGGGTTTTCATCAAGTTAGCAATTTGGATTCATTTTGATCCAGTGCCTCAGTCAATTTGTTGACTTGATTTTGATTTGATGTCTGTAATGTTCCACTTTTACTTTCGTGGAATATTAATACTAGATTGGCTTTGATTTCATGCTTCTATTTTAGTTCGAGTCTCTTAACAAAATGTATTGAACTGATAGTTCTAACGGGATTTTCAGAAGTGTCTAATCTGCACAATATTTTACTACACTGCAGAGTATTTGAAGAACTGAATAAGTATCAGCTAGTCAACCTAAACCCCCAACTAGCTCTCAGTGCAGCAAAGAGTTTGTTCTATACAGCAGTAAGCATAATAAGGTTTTTATTATGAAGTAGGTATTTGTGTGGGGGAAAGAAAAAAACAAACAACAACACGGTTTTGTTTCCTTTTATTTATTTTTGTATTTTTTCAAGAGTAATTCTGTCTAACAATGTCTAAAATGTAACAGAATCTCTATCATTGAATGCCATGACAGCCATCCAAGGATGCTTCTGGACAGAGAAAAAGGGCTATTTGCACTCCCAGACACTGAAGTGACCAGCTAGACCCCATGCTCCACCTCCCTGCAAGACGGGGCAGAATCTCGTGCTCACATTTGCCACCTGCAAGAATTTATTTCCTCTGCCTGTCGGAGATGAGCCCATCAAGTTACATGCCTAATGCTTGTTAGTGCAAATGGTCCACTTTCTAAGGTCTACTTTCTACTCTTCCAACTTTCACCTTTAAAATTGTTCACACCAAGCACACTCATCTCCCCTTCAGTGGCTGAGTTGGCAATAGGACTGCAATTCCCTAAATCTTCACCCTGTGCATGAACTGCGAGGCAGTCTCATCTCCACTTCTGCCCTAAATCTGGAAGTATCCCACAGCTAAAAAGAGGCTAATTCAAAGCTAAGGCCCTTCACGGTTCTCAGCACCCTCAACCACTCCTGGCTTGACTTGATATTTTAAAAGATGGAAATTGCACAATGTAAATGTTCATGACCTTAAGACTGTTTCATCTTTTCAGTCCACTTGCTCTTTGGCTTTCTCCAGGCTCTGAAGATTTTTACTCTTATTGCTGTACTGAATAGCTAAGTTAGGGCTGCCACAGGTCATCTTCTTATCAGTTAGTTTTAATCTGGACTTGTCATTCATCATCCTCAGTTCACTCTGCTCAGGCCAAGCACCCACTTCTCCAAGCAGCGATTCTTACACTGCAATATTCTCTCTGTAAGGCAACCAAATCATCCGTCTCTGCAGAAAAACAAATTCATCTGGTAAACAGTTTGCTTTTTTGCGCTTGAAGGGGTTAACTTATGGAGGCTACATCGTAGGAAACACTTTCCCGTCTTCTTTGGAAGATGGACCTGCCATGCCCAAAAGGACAAAGACCCCAGGGAGAGGCCATACCACTGCTGCAACACCCTAGACTTCACCAGGACAGCTTCGCTTTCCTTGAGAGTCCATCCTCTCCTCCTGCCTGCCTCTCAACACTCATCCTCACTGGCTTCCCAGGCCTCTTCCATCACTGTGCTCTCTTCCCAGGCTGCCTTCCCTCCCTCTTCAGGAGGCCTTTTCCAAGCACTTGCCATATGCCTGGCCCCACCAGCCAGTACTACACCTCTCATAATTTTATATTTTTCAGCTCCCACAGTCAAATGATGAGGTGAGAATCTTGGCTTACAGTTTTAACTAAGTTTCCTAGACCTCATGGTAGCGAAGAGAAACTTAAAAACATGACTCAAGTGCACCCTAAAGACTCAGAAACCTGAAGGCAATAAACCACACCCTAAATTTATTTTCTTTTTTAAATCTCAGTTTTAATTTTTTTAACAATCTCAAGCCTTTCTCACTTTCCTTGTGACTTGTGAACAGCTTGGGATTGGCAGAGTTGCAACCTGACCAAGCAGGTTGGAAAACACCATCCTACAAACCAGCCTCTCTCTGGGGTCTACTTCCCACCAGCCCCACCAGAGCGCATCTTCTGAAATGTCCTTCTTCCGAGAGGTACCAGAGACTACTGCTCAATCCAGAGGGTCACATAATGAGCCACTGTGTTGCCTGAGCCACTGCCTAACCATTGCTGTCTTTGGAAAAGTTAATGACCACGTTGGTTTTCTTAGCTATTCCACGGAGAGTGGTGTTCTTCGGGCAAGCACGGATATCTGGAAGCAGGAGAAAGAGGTGTGATCAAATCCATGTGTTTTGTGTTCCCAAAGGAGTATGCATTCAGCTCGCACCAGCAAAATTCATCTCACTTGTTTTTCTTCTGCAAAAGAATGATTCTAGGCACTCCTTCAGCTTGGTAAACATGAGTAACCTGAAGTTAGATTTTTCCAAGTAACAAGCTTTTGTTTCTTTTATTGTGATTTCCAAACAGCACAGGCTCAGAATAAAGGTTTGTGTAAGATTTGCCCATCAAATATTGTCGATTTCCTGCCTAACAAACATGGCATTTCACTCCAGCTGCTTACCCTGTTTTTCTTCTGTATCTAATTCTGCTTTCAGATCCCACTGTCATGTTAGGCAGAAGAGCCTGCCTCCATTATTTCCTTTCCAGTCTCAGTAAGTGCTTACATTTTAAAGTTAAATTGATTTTTCTCTCTGTTCTGTGAATACTGTCACTCAGTGTTCTGACCACAACAGTCCACTCATGATAGGCAACAAAACTTGCAAAATATAATGTATATGTTTTGTAAGTAGACTGAAGAATGCTGAATTTTAATGAAACCAGGCCAACGTAATAAAAAGCACTGAATTTCAGTGTTGATGTTGCAAATGTCACTGTTAGGCTTAGTCCTGCTGTGATGAGAACTGCAGGGGTTATTAAATGTGTCTTCCTTCTTAATAGCTCAATTGATAGTTTCAGTAGTGATGCACAAGTTGCTGCCAGGTGTTAGATAAAAATAACTAAATACAGTACAGTCACAACTGTGCTGATCAATGTGGGTTATGACAAAGAGTCTTTTAGAGGAAAAAAAAAGGTTTACCATCTTTGGTCTGCTAAGGGTTAGCTGATTCATAAGCCTTACTTGAAATAGCAAAGAATAATTTTTTTTTTCATCTGCATACAGTCTTGCTGGTCATGATCTATTTCTGAAGAGCAAAATCAATGAATGTATGTATTATTAACAATCAATATAAATACAGCAGAAAAACCCAAAGCCCTGCTATTTCAGGGATCAGAGTACAAAGTCATAGAAATCTGTAGCTTTTGTTGTTGTTGGGGGAATAAACAAATTATTGAAAACCCTGAGGGGGTTCCAATGACATAAAACTGCAGCTCCTGGGCTCAAGTCTCAACCGATGGAAGACGATTTGGAGCATCTCATCTTAAAGGGCACCTTGTTTCTTGGTGCCCAGGCTGAAAGGCTACATTGAACAAAATCAGACACAAGCACACATTCAAAAATCTGTAGGTCCTCTGCCTACCAACCAAGTGTCTAACATGTGCCAACAGCAAACTACATCAAGTAATTAAAGAAAGCCTTGATTTTGCTACTGACTTTGTGAAGAACAGGTTTTCTGTCACTCAAAAAGTCAAACCTGTGAAAATGATCTGCCTCCTCCTTCTACATATGAACTACAGTGACCTCCTCTTTAAATCTATGCTTCGCTGGATGTAACGGGGGGCATAAGGAAACCACCCTATTACTGTGGGTTGATGGCTTCTAAGCAGAGCTTCAGAGGCTTTAAAAGCTTCCGTAAATGAGAGCAGCCAGCTGAAGGAGAGATGGGCTAGGAAGGAAAGCATAGAGAAACGAGACTGCAGTCTGTTCCAGTCGTTGCTTGATCTGTGAAGATAGCAGAGCCTTTTCTTAATATATGCTTTTAGGCTAGGATTGAAACACTCAATAAAAATATACCTGGAGCTATCAGACAATTAGCTTTTATTGCTACTGCTTTTTGTCTGTCAGTGCTCCTTAGATTAACTGCTTTACTTTTATGCCAGTATTTGAACAACTGGTGCTATTACAAGCCTCTCCTCAGAACCAGTGAAGTGGTTTGTTTTGGTAGCTAAGAGTACATTATACCCTACAGACTACCATCTAACTCCTGAAAAGAATAAAAACCTTTGTACTGTGCTAGATATTATTATTAAGTGGAAGTTGAAAATTTTATAGGCAAAATATCTCCTGCAAAACATGACTTCTGCAAGTGGCATTGTCAAACTTCACTGGGAGTTGGGTTTCCCCCATAGTGAGCTTCCTGCTAATTGAAATCTGTTCAAAAATGCACACTGGGAGCTTTTACAAACTTTACAGAAACATAAACCAGTGGATGCCATTATGCTGGTGAACTCACAGCCTGAAATGCACATTAAAACAAATAATGTCCTCTTCTGTTAAGCCTTGCCCCATCCCCCAAAGCACTGCTTTCACCTAGTGAAGAAGCAGAGCAGCATCTTTTTTTTTCTGCAGGTGGGTACTGAAGGCTGCCTTCCTGAGCGGAACAAGCAGAAGTGGCTCTCTAGAGAGCACTGCCAGCTTTGCCAACGTCTGACAGTTTATACTTGCATTTTCTCTTTTTTAACTTATATCTCTTATTCTTGCACACCCAAGAGAAAGACAAAGGTGTGATTTCTCTCTTTCTTAAGCTAAAATACAAGTGCCACTTTTGCTTCCTGCAAGTGACTGGTAGCAACGTTCCTTTGTCTGCTCAGTCGGCTGCCTTAGAGGAAAACTGACTGGTGCCTGTGTTTAACTCTACATGCCAGATTAAAGACATTGGCAAGATCAAAACCAAAACTGCACCCACTTTTTTACCTGGTAAAAGTCGAGAGGGTCATTAAGAGCTCTGTTCTGAGCTGTGTCCATTGCACCACATAGCAAGAGCCTGCCTAGGAACCAGTATTGAACAGAGATCATACAAAACCCTGGGGAACTGAAATGACTCACTGGCTTTGCGTTCAGCTCCACACCTACAGCCTCACATTTATTACATTAAAAATAAGCCAAACTACTTTACATTATCTGCTTTAACACTGAAGTAGTATTAGTGACAGCTACCAAGGAGTTGTGTTTCTGTAAAACTTGCACTCCACAAATATTAAGCTATACAATTATTTATAAACATGCCAGTTTTATAAAACAATAGAAGTATGGTAAATGCAACTAAACCCATGCATTTAAGTTCAAAACCAGATAAATAAGAAGCAGAGCTGTAATCCTGTCATGAAAACTGAGTGACAGATTAATAAAGTTTTCTACACACCTTCAATGAGCATTTCTAACTACAACATCTGTGTAAGTCTTTTTTTAAACTGAGTTTGAGCAACTGCTTACTTTTCCAGAAGAATAAGAATGCTGGACTGGACCAGGGGTCCACCAGCTTAAATTCCTAACAACCACAGCATTAACGCAGCTGCATGCTGAACTTGGCTTTCATCTTCAGTCATCATCATGGCTAGGCTTCGTGAACGAAGATATGGGAAGGGCTCTACCCACACTTGCTACAAGTGCGCTGATGGCTAAAAAGGTCGATGCGGGATAGGCAAGTCCGGTTGCAAAAGGCACAGTGGAAACTCTCCTTAGGCAGTATTGGCAAGGCACGATTCTTTCTGCGTTGTC
>NW_009722740.1:0-1179 GCF_000703405.1 Apaloderma vittatum
CACTGTCCCCGGCCAGCCAGGCCCGCTGCCTGCTTCTCCCTTCCTTCCACCTAGTTTTGGGCGAAATTCGGCCGTTTATTCCCACGCGGCTTCCGGCTGCGCGACACATCGCTCTTTCCAACATGGTCCAGTGGAGGATGCCCCTGCCCATGGCGGGGGGGTTGGAACTAGATGATCTTTAAGGTCCCTTCCAACCCTAACAATTCTATGATTCTATGGTTCCTCCTTGCTACGCAGAACTGGTTCTGCAGAGTTTAACGAGCAGCGGTTTGGCATTGTCCCCACCTCACGGTCAAGTGCAGAGCAGCCTCCAGGTAACCCACAGGCCTGGCTGCCCTGTGTTCCACGGTGACCCTCAGCGAGGTGCCATGAGCACTAGAGACCTCAGCATCCCTCAGCGCCTCAGCGCCTGCGGCCCTGTGCCGTGTGGACGTGCCACCGTGCTCATCTCACCAGACTGCTTGCTGGTCTGCCCAATGTCTTCGTCAAGTGATTTCCTTGTCTCAGAGAGGGACTTGATAGGTTTGGACAGGAGAGGACAAATTTCCACGAGGCAAAGGCAATGTGCTGTAGGATCCCCACCCATTCAGTCTTTCTTAATTAGATCCCATCTCGGTTTCCCCCATTTCCCCAGGACAGATGTGATGCCCACCAGCCTGTGATTGCCCTTGACAGCTAAGACAGCCCCATGCCCTCCCATAAATGCACTGCACTTCATCCTACTCTAACAGCAAGCGTTTTACCTCCAGCTTGGCCTAAAATTCCTGCCTGCTGGGCTAAAAAAAAGTCCTAAACATCTCTATCTGTGTAGGAACTTAGGGCTGGCCAGCCTGAACAGGGTCTGCATGCCCATCACCCCAGCATCCCATCCCACCCCATGGAGACCATGCACCCAGGTGCTGCCTTGGCCTGGGCCATCCCTCCCAGCCTTTTGCAGCTATCTCCTCTGTCCCCTGCTTCCCTTACTGCTGCCAAGTCACATTAAGAGCCGCAAAGCCACACTGCGGGGCCGGCTGGGGGCTGGGGTGGGTGTCCCGGGGATAGCAGCTCCGCGTGGCAGAGTCTGGCTGTCCCCTGAGGCTGCCTGTCCCTGTCCCTGGCCATTCCAGAACTTGTTTTCAGGTTTGGAGAGGCTCTCAGCAGCACAGGGCAGGCAAATCTGGATTTTATCTGCCTTGA
>NW_009722740.1:1207-1423 GCF_000703405.1 Apaloderma vittatum
CCAGCTGTACGTTCCCGCAAGCCCTCCTCAGGAGCACAGGAGCCGTTTGGGGATGATGGGTGTGCAGCTGCAGGGGAGCACCGGCACACACACGAAGCGTGGGGCACCCCAGGAGGAGAGAGACCTTGCCCTTGCCGGCAGCGGGAGCGAAGGAGACCCCCGCTGGGCTGTTCTCACTGCCCACGGAGGACAGTATCCCTGAGGATCGGGGCAGGA
>NW_009722741.1:0-313 GCF_000703405.1 Apaloderma vittatum
GCTCAGGGGGCTCCGGCAGGGGCTGCGGGTGCGCTGGAAGGCTGGGGAGGGGTCCCCAGAGAGGAGCATCCCGGGCTGGTGGTGCAGAACTGGGGGAGTAAACTGGGCTGGGGGCTCAACTAGGGGGACCCACAAGGGTCTCTGGTTCCCACCAGGGGAACGGGCAGGACTGTGCTGTTACCTCTGCTCAGCTTTTCCCCATCCTGTTGCCTCCAGTCTAACCATCAGGAAAAGGCAAAAGGCTTCTTCTCCAGCCAGTCAGGAGGCTGCAGGACTGGCCACGGGTATCAAAGGGAGGCACAAAGTGGGACAG
>NW_009722741.1:433-3030 GCF_000703405.1 Apaloderma vittatum
TCCTTCCCCATCGCCTGACTGTGTGGCTGGGCAGTCTTCTCTCCCTCCCCACCCGTAAAATCATTAAAACCAGGAAGAACTGTAATATTTCCAGGGTTTTTTAATTTTGGGATCTGTGTGTCTGAGCCCTTCTAGCTCCAAATGGATGTGAAGCATTTCCCTCCTCCCTGGAGAATCCGACATCTCCTCTGCAAGAGGAGCAAGCCGCGTAGGAAGTTTATTTTGACTTTATTTATGATTTTGTGTTAACAGTGTGTGCAAGTCTGTGCAATAACATTCTCCCCTTCCCTTCGCATGGCAGGGGCAGGAGGTGGCAAATCGTAGCTGTACCAGGGCACTGCTCCTCTTCAACTTGAGAAATCCTAAGAGGAGCAAGGAAACGCAGATCCTGTTCTTCCAAGCCAGGTGGTTTGATTTCTTTATTATCCTAGAAGGAATGGCAGGCATTGTTTTGCTTAAAATGGAAAGAGAATCTGCTGGTTTGCTGCTGCAGAAAGGCAGATTTGCTTGTGGTGGGGTCTGTCCCATCGAAGGCAGCAGTTGTTCTTTCCCCATCTTTCAGCAGAAGTTGCAATTCTGAGAAGTAACTTGCCAGGCACAGGAATAGAATTAAACCCGATGTTTTCTCACCCCCTAGGAGACAATTCCTCTTCTTCACATCCCTCCCCTTCCCCTCTGCAGCCTTTTCCTACTCCCCCTTTTCCTGAGCTGCTCAGGAAAGCCAGACCTCGCAGCGATGCTAAAGATGGAGCAAACTATGGGGGAAAGGGCGCGTTGTGAGGTGCGGGATGCTCGCGCCGAGTGCCCTGCTAGCAGTTCCATCTGCCCAACAAGCCCAGCCAGCTTTCCACTGTGATTGCGGTGCTGAGGTTTGGACCGGGAGGTTTCTCATGATGTTTTGGGGAGGGGAGCAAGGTGGGTGACAAACCTGCCCGCTGCCTGCCTGCAGCGCTGCCTCTCACCTCCTGGGGTTGTTGGAAATCGGAATCAGATTGGAAATACCATCTCGGACAGATGTCCAGGGAGTTACCTCGGGGGTTGAATCACTTTTTACTTGCTTTTGAGCAACTTACTTAGAGAGTTGATGGCACTTACTCCCCTGGAGAGGTGTCATTTTGGGACAAGGGAAGACAAGACGTCTCTTTAATGGAAATGGGGAGCCTGATGAGCCGGGTTCCCCTGACCCACCTGTGCTGAAGGGAGCAAAGGAGTAACAAATCCCTCAAAAAAGGCTTCCTGGTAGCCAGGGCTATTGAGCTCCAGAATATTCATTCAAAAGCAGCGCTGGAAGGACCCTGGGGTCTCCTAAACCCAGCAGAGGAGGATATATGGCAGCACTAATGCTGTCCTGGCCCCAGAGGCATGCTGGTTACCTTTAATAGCCTGCACGTCACTAACTGCCGTGATTTCGATAAAAGATCTTCATAAAACTTCCAAATGCCTGTGCTATCACCTGCTTTTTCTATCACTCCAAGCACCGCATCTCCTGTGCAGCCTTCCCAGAGGCATCTGTGCAATGTGGGCTTGGTTCCACGCCACCCCCCACGGTGCTGGGTGCACCCCACCAATTCCTACGTTGGTTCTGGGTGGTGAAATACTTGTGAGGAGCACCTCTGCAGCTCCAATTTAGCTCCTCGTGACTCATTGAGGCTGAGCTGAGGTCAGCACAGCTCAGGACGAGGAGGAAGAACAAAGGATAAAAATGATTTAATGTGACTTTCTGGGTTTCCTGGTGTTTGGAGGAAGCTGGGGACTGGAGTGGCATAAAGAAGGACTGATTTAGGAGCTGCTCTAGCTCATCTTGTGCTGCGATGGCTCCCTCTGGAGCTACTTAAATAGCCCGTGCGTGGTGAACATGGGGCTGGTGCTTCCACCTTCCCGTGGCTGTGGGGATGTCTCCCCCAGTCCAGCCCAGGCACGTGTCCCAGCCTGTGGGGCTCATCTGAGGGACCTGTATGGTAAAAGTGGGCTCCCTGCACCTCCTGTGCAGAAACAGGACTTTAATATTGTAAATAAAACCATCCAGGCAAGTCCTGGACCAATATTTTGGACAGGTTTCCTTTTAAACACTGGTGAACACAGTCCTGGTGGTGTCAAATTGGATGGGATTGAGGTGGGAGGAGGTAATGGGACAGCTGGGTACTACTTTCTGCGCATTAAAGAAAACTCTTGTCCCCGTTGCCTTTCCCCAGGAGGATCCCAGGCCGGGATGGTGCTGGGGTTGGAGGGAGCGTCCTGGCCTCTGAGGATGGGGTGAGTTGCTGCCGACGTTTCAGCTCTGGTTTCACTCAGCTCAGCACCAGCCGGTGGGTGCCAGAGTGGGGTTTGCAAATTTATTCTGCTGGGTTTTGCCAGTAAAGGAAGGTCTGAGGATGCTCGTTGTCCTGCATGGGCTTCTCCCAGGGGGTCAGACCTGTTCCTGGGGTGTGACTGCGAAGGGGTCCCAGGGCTCTTCTAGCTTCATTTCCATGTGCAGCACCCAGCTGGGGCTGCTGTAAAAATACCCCCTCAGATTGTGCAAATTTCCCCAAACCAAGCATCGCCCACCTGTTCCTAGAGCTTTGGGAAACCTCTTTTTTTTTTTTTTCCCCAGGGGA
>NW_009722741.1:3063-5392 GCF_000703405.1 Apaloderma vittatum
GGGCAGGGGTGCCTTTGGGGAGGCTGCAGGACGCAGCCTCTCGCAGCTCTCCCGCTGCACATCCCTGGGAGCAGCTGAAGGGGGGTTTTAGGGGTGATTTATCTGAAAATTGAATTGAAGGAAGCCTCGATGGTGAGGCTGCCAGGCCCTTTCTCCCCTGAGCTGCTCAAGCCAGCTCCTCTTCTCTTTTCCTGGGTTTCTATTGCCCTCTAGTGGGACCCTGCGCTGGAAAGATGGGCTCAAACTCGAGGGGGGTCAGTCTGCTGGGAAACCCTGGGATGCTGAGCACTGGGAGGCAGTGACATGGGGAGGGGGGAGGCTCTAGCAAGCACCCTCCAGTTACCAATGCAGCTTTCTATTTTTTGGAATTTTTTTTTTTTCCTCCACCACCAGGCGTTATCCACCTTGGCAGAATCAAGGCTTAGAAGGAAGATTAGAAAGGTAAAAAAAGGCCAGAAACGGGGAATATATTTGTAAGCAGTAAAGTTGCATCGACCTGGGGTGCAGATGTGTGATGGGGAGGTGAGGGGAAAGCTGGCTCCTGGTACCATCCCCAGCAGCGATGGCAAGATTTTGCGGTTGTTTTGGCAGAGTGCTGCTGGGCGTCGTCCTCCGGTAACGTGCCACAAACACCCACGTACGCAGAGGCACAGACACGTGCCGTGGGGTTTTTGCAGGATGCCAGGTGGGTGCCTTGAAGGGTCATCCCTAAAGGGCTCGGTTCTTGTGGAGGAGGGAAAGAGGGGGCACCGGGGGGTCCGATGCCGCTGTAGACTCGCGGTGCTGCTCTTGCAGAGCTGGAGCAGCTGCCTGTGAAGCAGCGCTGTCAAGACTGTGAAAGCCAAAGAGCAAAAAATAAAACAACAAAAAACCCAACCAGCCCTGAGAGTGAAGATCCTCTGGGAGAGACAGCGAAGATTGGGAGGTCAGGGAGGCTGGTTTATGCAGAGATTTAAAAGAAGCAAGGGAGCATAGCGAGAGTGGGAACCCAAGCCTTCAACCGCCTGACAGCTGTGAGGGAAGGAAGGTAATTAATTCAGGTGTTGATTAAGAGGGATATACAGCCGGAGAGGCTGCACATCCCCTGAGGCTGCCCTTTCCCCTTCCAGTTACTCTGGGAAAGAGGCTGCCATCCTTGTTTTGATTTTCGCAGTCCAACACCCCAAGGTGATTTGGCCGCAGCGGGGAGATCTGAGCTCAGCTCAGCTCTGCTGAGCCACGGTTCAGTGCTCTGTCTCCTGCCTGCTCTCCAGCAGCCTCTGCCTGTGCTCAGCCTTCCTCGGCCGGGCTGCGGCGCAGGGACATGCTCCCAGGGAGCAGGTGGATGCTGTCGGCCCCTAGAAACGCATGAAACGCGATTAATTCATATTTTGCTCTCACCGAGCCTTTCGTTAGCAGGTATCGAAAGATTTCTCCCAGCTGGTACGTACAGTTATTCCAGATTGATTTGAGTTTAGGGACCCAGGGGCAAAGCTGGTGGGGAGGGGTGAGGGCAGGTTGTGGGGTGTCAACCAGCTGCATCCTCTGCTGCGAGGGGGAGACGAGCAGATTCCTCCCCCCAAAGTATCGCTGCGTGCGTCTGCTGGTGTTCACGTGCATAATGCAGCTCCATTTTTTTATTTAGAAATATCTGCAAAAGGGATGTTCATGCTTGGGGTGCCAGCACTTGGGAAAAGTTCTCCTAAAACCCTCATCTGGATTCAGCTGAGAGGGGAGATTCGGAGCTAACGGCCCCGTCTCTGGTGCTCAGTCCTTTCCACGTCCTGCTCAACTCTCCCAGCCAGGTAGGATCCATCTCACTGTGGCTCATAAAGCAGGTACCCCCGAAGAGCTGTTTGGTTTTGCCTTTGGAACTACTTTTTGGAATGCTGAAATATAAAATAATGTTGCTCCTGGGAAAATTATCTTGAAATCCCGCTTCTTTGCCTGCCCCAGCTCCCCACCATGTTCACGTGAGGCGTTCCCCTCCCTTTTCAGATAATGAAAAATAATAATTTCCAAAAGGTGGCATTTGCCAAGTGCTGAGACCTCTTGGCTAAGGCTGTGGGAGCCTGTTTGGATTTCAAAGTGGGGAAACACGTGAAAAGGTTCCTCCTCGTTTCCTTTTTTTCTCTTGCAGATACCTACTGTCAACAGGGTTTTCCTAAAGAGCTGGGGTTTGGCAAAGTGTTGCCTAAAACAAGAGCAAATCAGGGAGAATAAAAATCTCACGATTGGGGCTGCACCGAGGGGTGCTGTGGTGTGGGGTGCACCCCAGTGGGGAGCAGGAGGATGGGCTGGGGGAAAATCCTACCTTTACTGGGGGTAAATCCTGCCTTTGCTGGGGGCA
>NW_009722742.1:0-1162 GCF_000703405.1 Apaloderma vittatum
ACCCTGGGAGAAGAGGGGTGGAGACTATTCTGGGCACCTCAAGAACTCTTGTCTCTTTTGCTTCTTCCCGCCCTCTTCCCCCCTCCTCTTCTCTCCCTGCAGGGCAGGGACAAGACTTCTCTGTGCTGTGCCTGATGGAAGCGCAAGCCAGCGAGGTGCGAGGCCCCGCATTGCTCTGCTGCTGCCACCCTGCCTGGGGCTGTCCTCCGTGCCCTCACACCTAACTCGTTTCAGGCGCTTTTATGTTTCTGCCGTCCTTCTAGGAGAGAACGAGCTTCTCCTTTCTTAGGAAGAGGACTTTTCCAGCATGGCAGGCAGGAAGGCGCCCACAAGCTCTTACGCTGTGCTGTGGGTGCCGTGCAGCGCACTGAGTGAGCACAGGCCAGTCACCTTTGCAGCGCTCCTGAGCCCTTGGGACTCCTGCGTGTTCTCTCCCATGCCCCCCAGGCTCACCCCCATCCCGCTTGTCCCTCGGTGTCTGCAGAGGCGACTTTGCCAGGGACATGTCACACTGCCGGGGAGGTTTTTCAAGCTCGGATTACCTCTGAGGTCTCAGACTGCGAGGATCAAGCTGCCAGCCCAATGGAGCGGGGTGACAGCAAAGCGTCCTGCCTGCAGCCTGGCCAAGGGGCTGTCGAGGTGGTCAGTGTGGGGCCCCCCACGGTGCTGGGGGGAGGCAAAAGCTCCCCAACCCCTCCAAGCAGCCCTTGGGGGCAATCCCTGTGTGACGCTGCCCAGGGGCACTTGATCTCTCGTGCGTGCTGTGCTGTCAGGCTGAGGCTGTTCCCGATGTTTGCGGGTGCAAGTGGGAGAGGTGAGGGCTCCGCGCCTGCGTGTTCTGCCTGGTGAGCGCCCTCGAGGCTCCCTCCCGCGGTACCACAGGCAGGACCTGCCGCGCTCTCCTCGTCAGCTCCTCATCTTTCCTCTTGGGCAGCGTTTTGCCAGCGAGCTTCCTCAGCGCTGCCTGGAGGAAGCACGACACAGCTTTCCGCCGTAGCAAGGTTAGCGTATGGCCGAGCGGGCAGAGCAGAAGGTGAGGACCTGACGAGGTCAGGAGGGCTCTGGGGGAGCTTAGCCCGGACCCCAAGGAAGAAGCCCAGCCCTTCCGAGGGGTGGTTCTGGCTGTGGGGGCCCTGAGGCTGCTGCTGATGGGGCTGGTGGG
>NW_009722743.1:0-435 GCF_000703405.1 Apaloderma vittatum
TTACTGTCTGAAATGATACCTAGTGTCCTCTGCCCACAGTTGGAAGGAAATAGAAAGACCGCATCTAGTTCTTGCACTGCTTAGTACGAACGTGCTGCATGGGGTGAACGAGATGAGGATAGAATCGTGAGGGAATGATTTGTATTCTCAGTCAGTGCCTTCTTACACAAAGAAATAAAATATACTGTTGAATGCTTGGTTGATTAAAACTGGTAGTGGAATGAAGCAAAAGGAAGTTTACCAAACAGTATAGAATTATTAAGGCTTGTGAAGAAATCTGACAAGAGGAAGACAGCACTATGTGTTGAATGAAAACAAAACCAGGGATGCAGCAGCTCTCTGCACTGGATCATGGATGAAAGATGCTCCTTGCAGCTCACAGCCTTGCATCTAATCAATACCACGTTGTGTTTCTCCTTTTGGAGAGCAATAAAA
>NW_009722744.1:0-3863 GCF_000703405.1 Apaloderma vittatum
CCGGGTCTCCGTGGGCGCTCGGGGTTGTGCTTGTGCCGGGCAGCGGCCTGCGCTTACCCCTCTCGACATGCGGACCACTGATAAGTGCTGTACTCTCGCTCTGTGCCTGCTTCATTTAAAGCGTGCCGGGAGGGGTTTTGGTTGGACATTAGTAAATATTTCAACACCGAGAGGGTTGTCAATCGCTGGAGCAGGCTGCCCGGGGAAGTGGTGGAGTCGCCATCCCTGGAAGCATTTAAAAGACGCGCAGATGTGCTGCTCAGGGACACGGTTTAGTGGTGAACGTGGCATTGCTACATCAGTGGTTGGACTTGACGATCTTAAAGGTCTTTTCCAACCGAAATGGTTCTGTGGTCCAGACCAAGGACTCTGTCAGATCTGGAGTGACCTGGCCTGGTTTTCCCAATCTCATTGGAACTGCAACAGCTGTTGAAGGTACTGGCCACAGAGAGAGCAGCCGGCCCGTTCAAGGTCTGTTCCCCAGAGGTGAACCTCTGTCTTCCTCTCTGCAGGCTTCTCTTGCCCCCACTCCATCAGTCCCATTAATATTTCTGCTGCTCTAAAGATCCCTTCACTTTCCTCCTTCCTGGTGTGGACTGGAGAGAGGGGTCTTGCCCAGAAGCACTGTTCGTGGTTGTTACTCAGGAGGGCTCTGCTCTGCTGCAGCTGAACACCTGACAGCCTACAGACGGTGACGTTTCCTCAGAGGCCGCCAAGTACTATTTCAGCAGACAGTGACAGTGGAACTCACCTCTGGCTGGGCCAGGAACCACATCCTCCAGTGTCTCCCCGGCCACGGTCCTTCACAGAGGAATCTTCCTGGATCCTCCACCCTCTCCTGAGAGAGCAGCAAAGCCAGGCCAGGGGGCCTGAAGTGGTTCCTGATGTTACTGCTGGCTGGTCCGTTGCTGCACTCCCATGACTTTCCTTCGCACAGGGGCTAGTTTTGCTGCGTTGGTTATCTGGCTCCAGCCGAAGGAGGATAGAGAGATGCCTGCAGCTCCCCGCAGCTCCCGCTGGGTCTCTGCCCTATCTCCAGTTCCATCTGCTGGGACTTAGGGAATACAAGCAGCTTCTGACCACAAGAGTGACAAATGTGGTTTTCTCTAGCTTCGCTATGGGACAAAGTGTCCCAGATTTCATGCACTGCATTTTGTAAAGGGTCTTGTGTATTTCCTGAGGTGAGGATCCTAAGTCCTGCAGCACTTAAGGTGCCAGGTTTTGAAACATACACCTGGTGATTACGTAACCTAAACCTGGTGCTTCCCAAATCTCTGAGGTTATGAGGCCATCTAGTGTTCGACCTGGCTTAACACAGTTAAAATTTGCTCTCCAGTGTGTGAAAGCTGCAGGACCTTTTCTTTAAGAGTGGATGATTCTCAGTGTCCCGAGAGAAGATGGCCTCTCCATGCTGGGCTTCAGAGAGGCCAGGGTGGAGGGGATGCACTGGAAGGAGGCCAGGACGCAGACAGAAACCAGCGTCCACCTCCCACATGAAGGAGTCTGAAGTCCACAGACCACAGACATGTTACACTATAGATACTTGCATACCTTTTACTCTTGTGAAGCAGGATTCATGTTCAGTCTTTTTAAAAATGATTCCCTATATTTACATAAAGACGTGGACCTTTGCAGTTTAGGCTCAGTGTCCTGGTTTCAGCTGGGATGGAGTTAATTTTTTTCCTAGTACCTGATACAGTGATGCATTTTGGATTTAATATGAGAACAATGTTAGTTACACACTGATATTTTACTTTTTGCTAAGTAGTGCTTATTCTAAGTCAAGGATTTTTTCAGTTTCCTGTGTTCTGCCAGCAAGGAGGTGCATAAAAAGCTGGAAGGGAACAAGGCGAGGAGAGCTGACCTGAAGTAGCTGAAGGGGTATTCCATACCACAGAATGTTACACTCAGTATAGAAATTTGGGGGACCTGGCCAGGAGGTGCTGATTGCTGCTTGGGGACTGTCTAGGCATTGGTCAGCCAACGGTGAGCAATTGCTTGTGCATCACTTGCCTTTTCTTGGGTTTTATTTATTTCTCTTTCTATCTTCCTTTTAATTACTTCTACTACTACTACTATTACTACTACTATTATTATTATTTTCATTGTTATTATTGTATTTCATTTTATTTCAGTTAGAATCATAGAATGGTGTAGGCTGGAAGGGACCTTAGAGATCATCTAGTCCAACCTCCCTATTATGGGCAGGCACGCCACCTCTCGACTAGACCAGGCAACACATGGGGACCGAGCGGGAATCGAACCTGCGATTTCGTGACCTCGGTGTTGGTCATTGCTCTCAGCACCGCGCTCAAACCACTGAGCTAATCGGCCCCCTAATTGTTCAACTGTTCTTATCTGAACCCACAAGTTTTGCTTGTTTTCCAAGTCTCCTCCTCATCCCACAGGAGGATGGGGAAGAAGAGTGAATGAGCAGCTGCATGGTGCTTAGTTGCCAGATGAGGTTAAACCGTGACACTCAGGAAAGACATTATTTCTTGAAGCTTCTGGTGAACCACAAATTTTCAAAGGTCCAGAGTCTTTCAGCAGCTCTTGCTGGTCCTCCCCAAGGAGCAAGACACTGAAAACGCTCATAATACTCAAAACTGCATAAAATTGAAAATTCAGGGCACAGGTCTCTGTACCCTCTAGATACTCGCCACCCTGCTAGGAATAAAAAACTTGGTAATGTAACAGGAGAATCTTTATAACACCAAGGTCATGGGTTCGATCCCCATTCGGTCTCCATGTGTTGCCTGATCTAGCTGAGAGACATCCCTGTCTATGACAGGGAGGTTGGATTAAATGATCTCTAAGGTCCCTTCCAGCCCAGGCCATTCTATGATTTTATGATTATCCACATCAGCTCAGGATGCCATGTATGATGTGGTAACAGCTTTAAGCACACTGACAAGTGATGATACACCTCTATGTTGCACATTTTATTTTGTACCCAAGAAGGCTCTCAGAGAAATCTGACAGGAAAGCTTCTTCACTTGGATCTTCAGCCTGTTTGATGGAGTATTTTAGTAAGTTAATTTCACTGATCTGGTTTTTCTGAACTCCTAACACATGATATTACTCGGCAGCTCCATGAACTTCAGTGAAGTCACTACTGTCTAATACAGAGCAACATCCCACTGAGGCAGCTTGCTGCTCCCAGCTTAGGGATTGCTTAGGTGCAAAAAAGGGGAATGAAAATTAACTGGAAATGTTAAACCCAAAAATTCACTCTTTCTGACTTAACTACTAATATTTAGTTATTCCTTAGTTATTTAGTTATTAAACTCCTAGCATCACATAAGAAAGCTCTGATATCAATGGTAGCTGCTACCCCCCTTGCGAAAGTCTAGGTGAACTGCTTAAGCTTTAGGCCATGCTTTGAGCTAGTTACTTCAGCAAAGTATGAAAATCTGTCACTTGTGTGAAAAAAAAGTGTGTAATTTCCAAAGAGTTTTTGGTTTAGACGGGTGACATATTGAGAATTTCTTCTGCTCAAATGTATGGCATACCATGCAGCCAACCACCATATCTGTTCTGGAATTTGCTCTGAGGACAAGGATATCTTTGATCACAACACAACATCGATTTGGCCTATCATGGAGAAGTGCAAAATGCAGTTGAAGAGTAGCACACAAGGGACTCCTGCGTGTCCAAGGGAATCAGCAGATTACCAGCTGATAATTCAACTGCCCAAATCTTGGGGAAAATCTTGTCTGAGCTAATTAACAACAAAGAAAGAAACTGCACAAGGGCAGAGAGAAGGGGAGGTCAGAGAGAAGCTACCTTCACATTAACAAGCTCATGACTCATGAATCCTCTTAGATACAAAGGTTAAACTCAAAGGAAGGCAGGCCTGCGGT
>NW_009722744.1:3894-15609 GCF_000703405.1 Apaloderma vittatum
ATCACTGCAGTTCACATCTCTTCCAGCTGGTACAGCTGAAGCTCCAGCCCCAATTTCCAGGCCTCCTCTTTTGCAAGGCCAGCTGCTGCAGTTTGCTGCAGTGAAAGGACCTCCGGTGGAAATTCACAGAAGAGAAGGTGGATGGATGGGTTCAGAGCGTTGTTGATTTGTAAAAAGCATCCCAACAACTCGATATTAACAGTCAGGGGGTTTGTACATCAGGATCAATTTGTGGTTGCCCAGAGGCTGTGGAAGCAAGTCGTTATCAAAATGTAGCTGGTGCATTAGCTAGTAGCTAAGGTAAAATTGAAGATGAGAGCTCTGGTTAGGTAAAGGAGAGGCAGTTCAATTATTCTGTTGTACCTTCAGCTACAATCCACACCTACTCATTTCAGAATCATGGTACGTCTTTCGCAGTTGAGTAATAGTTATCCTAACATAACAAAAAAATCACATTACCTGTAATGCAACCCAAAAGCATTAGATGTGTTTTTCATAGGATTACCTTTCCCCACTGCCAGATGTATATGGTTAAGAACAGGAGTGAGTAGCAGCTGGCAAAGATGAAGACATCAAGTACCTTCTGGTAGTGGATGCAAAAAGGGGAACCTGCAAGGTGCAGCTTTTATGGGGTGTTGGAGTGATGCAAATGAGGAGAAGCTCTATTAATCTGACCCTTGTGTCCCTTCCTAACATGAAAATTCTCTGCAAGGGTTTTGATGATAAGACCAAGGAGTTGAAAACTGTTATCTCTGAGCTCATTCTCACATGTGTCCACGTGTGTCACGCTTTTGCTCACGTGTGCAATTAAAGCATGTTTGGCCTTAGCTAGCTGCTTGTGTTCACAAACAGTCAGGCATGGGAGCATTTTTGTGACAAGGATGAAGACTGGAAAGGCACACAGAGTCAGATCATTTGTGCTTCTTTTTGGTGTATTGTTCAGATATTTATTTTGATGTTAAAACAAAGGGTGCATATTCAAGCCTTGGTTTTGGGTCAAAGTCTCCTGGAATTACTGGGACTTGGACTATTGTCTCTCTCTTAAAATGATAAATCCTGAGATCCTAAGTTTCAGGTCCCAGTAATATTTTTGAGACAATCAGCTAGCATAAGTGAAACCTTGCTGTGGAGGAAAATTAGACAGAAAGCAGACCAGCCTGATGAATATATTTGTAGCTAATAACCATGCCCAGAGACGTATCCTGTAAAAACAGGTGCTCTCTGGTGGGTTTAGTTGTACAGGAAGAAAGTTACAGCAGTAACAACGCAGAAAGTTACAGCAACTAAGAAGAAGCAGCCACCACATTGGCACAGCCAGTGGTGATACACCTATCTCTACTAGTACACTGAAAGAGGTGGCAGTGGGCAATTCCCAGTGGACTTTGTTCATAATTCCCTTTGGTCTTTCACAAACTGAACTATCCCTGGCTTTGTAATGTTATCATGCTACTGTGGTCATCTGCAATATCTTTCTGGATGCCAGTGGGTCCAGGGTTACAGCAGTCTGCAAGAAGTTCTTGGGCAAAGTCCGGGTCAGCTCTGGAGCCACTCTGAGATGGGACACAGGTGGAGGGGGAAGAAGGAAGGACTGTGAGTAGAGCTGAGCAATGCCTGTGTCTGGTGTCAGCATTTATTTGGGTTTTCTTGTGGTTGGTTTGGTTTAGTTTGGTTTTTTGTGCTTTCCTGCAAATCCCAGAAAGAGGAAGACAAGAGAAGCTGAGTGAAAAGAGCAGCCAGGGAAAGGGGCTGCTCAGGCACTATGGAGCCTCTCCAGTCTCGTCTCAGAAAACCTGTAGCTGCCTGAGTTTTCCTGAATGAAGTGAAGATGTTCTCCATATCCTCATCCCTCCTGACCTGCTATGACAGGAAAATCCACCCTATCTGCCTTCTCTGTATGGATTTGTCCCACATGCCTTCCACATGTGATGCACCCAGGGTGACACGCAAGTCTCGTACTTCAGTATATTTATTAGATCTTGTTTTTTCACAGACAGGCAGATACGATGTCAAACAACAGAATTAAGCCAACTTTTAGTCTGGAACATGAGACCACAACTGCAGGTTGGAACGCTAATGCAAATGATGCTTCCCAAGCTTAGCTCTCTTTGTTGCAAGCTAGGCTGGATTCACTACTGTGTTTAAACCTATGACTAACTCCTTCTCTTTTTTTCCGGCAGAGCAATTGCTCCAATCTACTCCAGAAACAAAGCCTGAAGCCATAGTATGTTTGGTCATCTATTATGAGGATCACACTAACAGCCACTGGTGCCAGGAATAAGGTAAAGAAATCAAGTTCATAGCAGCCAGCTGATTTCGTCATTCAAATTTCTTAGTTTACCGCTGGTGTCAGAGTCTGGCACCCATTGAACTCTTCCTTTTTCCTTCTACATTGTAGCCTGTAAAATGCTGGGACTCTTCCAGGGATCTGGGAACAGAGGAAATGAGAGAGATCTGAGACAGGCAAGACAGACAGGTGGTGCTGTCTCTCCAGAGCTCCTAGAGGAATTGGTTTCCAAGGACCTGATACGATATGCCTCCTCTTTTGCTGATGCTTGTTATTGCATCTTGAGAGTGTTTCAGCATCTTTAAGCAACTTGGTTGTGAGTCAGGGTCATGCTATATCAGGACCTCTGCTCTTCATTCTTTTCCACTAATATCCAGAGAGCATGGAAAACAAGTGATGCCACTGCAAGGATGCCCAGAGGAATGGAAACATACAGCCCCTATAACACCAGACGGCTCCCTTACACAATGAACAGGCTGGAGCTTAAGTTCAGTGTGATTAAGGATAGAATAGTTATTATTTATGCACACGGAGGCATGGGAGGGTCACAGTGGGGTGGAAAAGGACTCAATCATTTGACCTCTTAGCAGTTTTCAGTGCTATCCTACAAAGTGTTTTGGAATGCACTGCTCAGGGAAGTGATGGAGTCACGGTCCCTGGAGATGTTTAAGGAGAGGCTGGATGTGGCACTTAGTGCCGTGGTCTGGCCGATGTGATGGTGTTGAGTCATGGGCTGGACTTGATAATCTCAGAGGTCTTTACTAGCCTCAATAATTCTGTGATTCTGTGTTAGTACCGCTGGCTTTCCAATCTATATTTATGCAGCATACCCGCCAAAGGGGTGTTTGGCACAGCTCTTCTTTAGGATGCAGGCAACCCTGTCACTTCTGTATCAACAGGTTTCAAATACACACCTGTCCAGATTCATGGTTGGACTCTATGATCATGAAGATCTTTTCCTACCTAAATGATTCTACAAATCTATGGGGTTTGCTTACAGAACAACTTAAACTGTCATTAGCCCAGGTACAATGTTTTTGTGCCTTTCAAGTTTCTCCAAGCTTGGTGCATTGCTAATGCACTGCAGTTTCCTTCATCACAGCAGAGGACACAGGGCAGCAACACTCAAATGGCTTGTTGAGAGCAGGCTAGCTTCCAGCTGGACCTGTTACCTGCAGTGCTGGGTAGGTTACATATGGAGTAGCTTGGATGCCTCCTAATAGTTAAGGCAGCCAGAGAAATCCCCAACCTCTTGCTGTGTGATCTCACATCTCAGGTTTTATCAGCTGAGGTGTCCAGCTTCATGCAAGCAGCTGCATCCAGCTGGAGTAGAAGCAGCAGTGTTGCTGTCACCTTGTCATGTAGCTCTTCAGCTGCGGCACTGTGATCTGCTGCTGCAGGACCCAGGGCAGGAGCATCTGCAGGCAGGCGAATCCTCCACCTAAATCAATAGCCCGGGGATAATAGGGTGGCAGGCAGGCTCTGTCGTCTTCCAAACAGGAAAGTAAGCATCTCCACAGCTGAAATCAGCACATCTCAGCTGCATGTGCTGGGTGTCAGGGCCTTGAGGGTACTAATGGGTCTTTCTAGCCTTGACCACCCCCTGAGGCTCTCCCCATTCTGCCCTGGACCCTATTTCAGCACCCCTGGGACTGTCAGTCCCTGCTCCAGCAATGTCACAGCGGGGCTGATCTGCAGCTCACGGTTAGCCCTGCCCTGCCCATCCATGGGCCACACCTAGACATCCTCCTCCTCACAGTCATCGTGGGCTCTGTTCCCAGCCTGATTTTTTTCACTGGACCTGATTCTCATCCCTACCAATGGGCTGACATCAGAGTTAGAGCAGCCAGACACACTGACTTCTGCTGCTGCTCCCTTACCTTCACTCCTGCCTGATAGTTCTGAGCACCAGGAAGCCAAGAGCTCTGATTTAGAAATACTTTTTACTGATCTCTTCCCAGTAATAGTTGCATTTCAGCTTGGAGGGAGGTGCTGAGCTAGCTCATTGCCACTGAAGTGTCAAATGCTCCCACCCCTAAAGGATGTGCTTGGTGGGAGTGGCTCGAATTGCTCAGCATGGATCCAGGCTTAAATAAATTGTGGCTACTGGTTTGCAAGGAAGTCACTAAGAGGTATGATCCTCAAGGAGAAGTGAACTGCTTTAGTCTCCAACCTTCTGTTCGATGTGAGTTCAGAGCCGACTTCCAGTGAGGCACAAGCACCACAAACCAGTGCGGAAAAGCTACAATCTAGCAGTTGTCATTAGTAAGTCTTCTAAGTAGCAAGTACTTCAAGGCAACGTGCTGTTATCAGGCATGGAGAATAAGTGACAGAGAGGTATGGCTGAACCTATGGACATAAATGTTTAGACTTCTGTTAAAAACGCTAGTAGGGAAATTGAAAAAGACCCTTTAGTGCTTTGATTAGCAAGAACTACTTTTAGATACACAATGTAACTTTGCTGCAATTATGTGAACGTGTATTATAACAGAGTGTGCAGCAAAGCAGCAACCCCTGCTAAATGACAAAACAATTCAAAATGCATATTCATTGCAGGAAATACTTTTCATCTGTCCTTGATCTCATGTTGTATATTGGCTATGGATTTGGTGGATTTGGATTTCTGTAGCATGCCCTTGGGCTTTCAACTGTGCTAGGATGCATTGTAATGTAGATGTGGGGTGTCTGGCACTTCTTACTGAATAAGGCTTCAAAGGGAAGTTGGGAAATTGAAATCAAGGAAGTTGAAGTCAGACTCTAATTACATTTGTACAGAGGCCAAAGGCATTTTGAAAACGAGCTCACCTGCTGTTCGTGGACAGATTTTGTCCAGAGCGCATGAAAGTATGGAGTTGGTTCATGCTCTGGTATCAGCAGACATGAGACTGCCTGATTTTTGGAAAATGAAATAGAGGAAGACAGTATTTGTGACTAGGCTTTGAACACAACACCGCTAATCAGGTAGATGTGGCAGCTTGAGTGCATCTTCTCTGGAAGCTTTCCCAGTACCAGAGATCTGCTAACTGGGAGCACAGGCCACTGGCACAGCTTGACACATCCTTGACAATATTGCTGTGCACATGTGGTCCAAGCAGCTTGCTAGTACCTCCTCTTGCCTTCCTTGACAAAAATATGTATTTATGAAGCTCTACCTTTTTTTTTTTTTAAAAAAAAAAAAAGGCCACAGCCCTTTCCTCTTGCTTTACTTGGGCAGGTATATTATGTTGCAAGACTCTTTACCTCCTCAAATCTTTCCTGAGCAATCCCAAGATTATAAGGTACTGGGGTCCTGGAGCACTGAAAACAGAGGAATCAGAGTGTAGTTGCAGGGATACAAACATCCTCAGCAGAGAGCAAAAATGATTACAAGAACAGAGGTTTGCTGCCTGAAAAAGAGGCATCCGTCAGCAGACAATGGTGTTGGGACGCTTGGGCTGGAAGGACTCGGCGTCAGGGCTGCTGCCCGCGTAGAGGTGCATCTGCCTCCCGGTGGGAACAATAGAGCTTTGTGCCTGGCAGATGTTCGGGCAGAGGAGAAGCAGTGTTCGCTTTCTTTTCCTGAGGGCAGTTGAAGCATGGGGACAGTTGAAGCACTGACCCAATTTCCAGGAGGCTGTTGCTTCTGCAAGTCAAGCTACCAGTGATTTGGCCAAGGTCATGCAGTGAGTGAGTGATGCTGTCAGAGATGGATGGAGATCTTGGCATGGGTGCTTTAGCTTGATGGTCCCAGTGCAACATCTCCATTAGTGTGTGACATGCTAGTGATTTATCCAAGCAGTGTACTTTGCTGATTAGGTTTTATCTCAGCAGAGGCTGGAACAGTCTGTATGTCTCCCACATCCAAAGAGCAAAAGGCGTACCTCCCTCTGAGCAAAATATGGTCCTTGACCTCGGGGTCTTGGTGCTGAATCATACAAAAGGTTACATATGATCCTTCTCATGACTTCATGGCAGGTGAAGGACAGCCTACCTAATTGGTTGCTTGGCAAGAGAAGGCACATTTCACAAGCTCAGTATAAAATCACAGGCAGAATTATAGTGAAGTGGCAGGACTTGCCACAGATTTTTGCCATTCTGTGCCACTGAACACATGAAGAGGAAACGGGAGGGTGCCAAAGGACACAAACCTCCAGAAACTAGGCACAGCAACCGCAGGACTTGCTTGAGAGTTTTTTCTGAGGCAGCATTCAAAGTCTGTGTGTCCTATCTGCCTGGAGTGTCACTGCCACTTCCCCACTGAGATCTAAAGCCCTGTGAAGGGTGATTCAAGCTGGGGGGATGTTTATGAGGCCAGCCTCAAGGAGGAGATCCCCCCTCATCAGAGGGCTGAGCTGTGTGCTGTGAAGCCTGGCCTGCACGATGACCACGCAAATGAAGAGGCAACATAGTTCCATCCTTGCCCGTGTTTTAGTACCGGTTTTCTGATGGCAACCTGGAGGCACTCACCAAGGAGGCAGACAAGGCTACAAGTTGGGGTGAAGGAAGCAACAAGAACATAGGGCCAGTCCTGGTAGGGAGTGGGGGAAGGAGGTGCAAATAACTATCAAATCATTTTAGTTGCCTTGTGAAACCTCTCTCTCAAGGATCCTCTCTGAGGGGAGATAAGAGTGGAATGTGTCTATGTGTGTTTGCAATGCACGGGCATGCTTCTGATGTATGTAAATAAAATGAATAAAATGCAATGAGCTACAATAGGGAATTAGAGATTTTAAGCCTTTAAATTTTAAATCACTGAGGCTTCAGAGATCCTATGGCAGAGATGCAGGAGTCATCTTTTACTTTGTTATATATAATTCTGCTGTGTGAATAATAATTACACGGTGTGACAGAGGAAAGCCATGTGCTTTTATTCAAGCTTAATACTTACAGATATGCGGCCAGTATAGAAGATGAGCTACTTGCTTTAATGGTATTATAATTTGATTTAATATTAGAATGTGTGCCTGCAGTATCTGCTTTCTAAGTAACAACAAACTACACTGGAGAAAATATTCTTTGCTTTATGCCTTATGGCTAGTGATCTGGTTTATTTGGTTTTACACCCTAAGGCAGCCAGTACTTTTCCAGTGATTTAGGAAGACTTCTTGCATAAGCTCAGAGAATAAAAATTGTTTTCTTTGTGAACCTTGCTGTAAAATCTTCTGCTATTGTTTTTTCTCCCACTGCTGCTCTATGCACTTCTCCACTTTGTGCCAGAATGACTTCCATTTCATTCATAAAGTCCATCCTAATCCCATTTCTTTCAGCCGACTGTTCACACTTAGCTTCTCATGAAGTAGCTTACAGCACTGTAAACTTTTCAACTGAAAATCAGCCAAAAGTAGAAAACTGCTCTTCTGATCATTACAACCATTCATACTGCATCTTGGTTGTTTTCCGTCTCTTCCACCCTACAGGATCTCATGACCCCATGGATATTAGAGCAAAACAGGAGAGGCTTTCAATGGAAAAATCAATGTGGCTTGGCAGCTGCTGAAAGATCTTCTGCAGGGAACTGTGGAGCTGTGTGAAGGAGTTGAGCAATCCATCACCAGCAGCACGATTTCCAACTCATTGAAGAACGCTGAAGAAAATAAAAAGTGAAGCAACAGTGTCACAGCAAGGAGAAGGGATATAACCTTTAAATAGCAGGCTTTTTCCACCTCTCTGAAGCACTGGGTGCTGGCTCCTTGCAGAACTAGGACAAAGAGCTTGACGGGCCTGTAGTCTGATCTTTTATGGCAGATCCTAAGGGCAGGAGGGGGCTGACACGCTTGTTAGCATTTGACCCAGTTTAAACTAACAGGTTCTGAGAAACAAAGACTCACCAAGAGATTAAGGAGAGGGAAAGCTGAACCAGTTTGATATTGAGAGAAATATTCACTGAAGACACAAGTACCTGAGGAAGAAGAACAAATCCAACAAACCAAAAACCCTCCCTTGTGTTACACCACTGGCAATCCAACTGGTAATGGGACAAAGCTGTTGCCACAGGAGAGCAGATCAAAGTGAAAGGTCTCAGGCAGATCTGCTTTATGCTAATAAGGTGATTGTGCTCATCCGAGTCTGAAATTCTCAATCCTGCCTTATCCTTGTTCCTTGGAGGAACATGTAAGAAGCTCCAAGGGCTCTGACACTGCTTTGTGTTCTGCTATGCCAGGGACAAGTCTTATGTCACGAGCATTACTGTTAATATCATTTGAATAGGGGACATCCAGCCTGCCCACAGCCCTTGTGGGGCTTTAACACCCATAGTTAGTGAAAAGAAGGAAAAAACACTCATAATCCTACCCGTTTACCTCTGATCAACCCAGATATGCCTCACGGCACAATCCTATCAGTCACTGCCTCTTCCCAGGCTGCACAAAGGCTTTTGCACAATATTTGGCTGATTAGTGAGTATGTGCAGCAGTTCGCAATGCTTTGGGGCTTCTTCCTTATCATCCTCTCTCTCTTGCAAGAGGCTTCACAGCTCCTCTGTGGATCTGCTTGTGACTGCTGTGAAATTTAAGCAATTGATGTTGCAAGTAGAGCAGAAGTGTTTGGTCCACCTCTAGAGAGGCACTGGTCGCCAGTGCAGAGTGAGTTTACATCGTAAAAAGACAATCAAAATGCCTGGATTCTGTAAAAAAAAGTAGTGCAAAAAAATCTCTCTGCGGAGAAAAGGCCATTGTGGACATCAAGGAAAGCACCACGGTGTTCCCTATGCTATATGTTGTAAGATAGCATGCGTCAGGTGACAGCATGTGATACAGAGAGATGCTGTTGCACTTTGCTCACCCACCTGATGTGGGAAGACTTCATGGCTCAACAGAGCATGGGAGGGGCACAACCCTGCTCCTGGGTGCTGCAAGTCAACGCAACTCGGCTGACTCCGCTCTGCTGTGCAGGCTTGTTCCAGCCAAAAGCAAAGACCTCTGCTGCCTTCTTCTAGGAGCAGTTGTTTATACCTGGATAGAAGAAGGAAGCAGCTTACAGTGGACTTGGCCATGTTCCATTTTGTGCTGACACAAATGTAGCTGAAGAGTGAAGGGAGGCAAAGGAAAAATTAGCTGCTAATAGGTATCCAGTCCACCTCCTGGAGTGGAGGGAAGTATAGCCACTGGACAGGAAGAACAGGGTCCTGATGTAACTAAAATCCTGCAGTTGAGCTCTGAAATTTTTTATTATAATTGATGTTGTTGTCCAGTGAGCTAACTTTCAAGCCTACTTTCACTGTCAAAATCTCCTAAATTACTGATTCCTTGGGATAAGAGCCAGGACGGAGGAAAAACCCCATGGGAGTGAAGAAGAGCTACCCAAAGACAGCATGCATGGTCTAAAGCCAGAGCAGCTTGCAAGGAAAGACTTGAACAACTTGGATGGTGGGATTTAGATGAGAAAAATCCAGGCCGAGGGGCATAATAGAACTTACCACAGCCTAATCACACTGGGCACAGCCGGGTCTGCTAGGACTGTAAAGGAGCTGAGTGGCCTTGTTGGGATGACATTTGTGCCCAAAAGATCAGTCATAGAAGAAATCGCTGACCCCATAGAACTCCGAGTGTCTGTGGGAGCTGTACATGCAGGAGCAGGAGCTCAACATCACAGCTCTTCTAGGAAGAGAAGTGAGTTTATTAGATTTTATGCCTGCAATATCATATGTTCTGCTTTATCCCCTTATTTAGTGCTATATATATATGACTGATCTTACCGAGATTGAAATGTCTATATGCCGAACTATATTCAAGCAAAAAATACTACCCTGTAGAGAAGGCAACTAAACTGAAGCAATCTACTGTAGGTGATCCTGCTCTGGCAGGGGGGTTGGACTAGATGATCTTTTGAGGTCCCTTCCAACCCCTAATATTCTATGATTCTGTGAATCTAGAACCAACTGCTGCCCAAGGAGAAAAAGTCACCACTGTCGTTTTGAATTTTGGGTTAATGTCAGGAATGGTCCCAACTCATACATCATCTAGAGAGGCTGGTAAAGCCTCTACCTTGGAGTGCTTAGAGATACCCTTGCCATTGGGCCTCCAGGAGAGAGGCCTACAATAAGAGAACAAGATGGTACTTCACAGTAAGAGCAATTAGTTTTGAATGAGAACCAGAGACTGGCTTAACTGGTATCATCTGACCTACAGCTGAATAAGCAAAAACATCCAAGTTAATAAACAAACCAAACTAAATAAAATAACCTAGCTCCCAGTGCAAAGTCGAGAAAATAACTGGTCTCCTGGCAAACTCCCTCAGGGATCTAGCAAGGTTCAGCTTGGTATACAGAGTGCTACAGTGACAAGAATCAGTGACAAGAATCAGTGATTGTTACAGAGGACTCATTTTTTGGTGGATATTTGGCTTATTGGGAAGTAAGGAAATTGATTTTGCTCTTGGCTACTTTCAGCAGAGCTCTACAGGATGCTGAGAAGTAAAAGGGTATAAAACTTGTTAATTCAAATGGAGATGCTGATCTGGGTTGCCTGCAGGTAGGAAGGAACAGTTATCCCACATGCTTCCATAAATTGACTCGTGCTGGATGAAATATCAGGTTCCTTCCAAGCATTTCCTTATCAAATGCGCTTGTTGAATGAGGACAGTTGTAAATCGTAGAAAGAAAAAATGTGGCTCACGTTGCTGAGTGATAAGCAAAAGAGGTCATGAGAGTCCACGGTAAGCAAAGGATGAGACTAGTTATTACACACTGCATGGACCAAACCTAGCGAACAGATAAGGGCAACCCTTGCCCATGGCAGGGAGGTTGGATTAGAAGATCTCTAACGTCCCTTCCAGCCTAAGACATTCCATGATTCTCTAAACACAGAAGGACAAAAGTGGATGTGGCACGGTGCAAACCACCTCCTTAAAATCTACAGATAACATGAGCAGGGCTCTCAGCAGTTTGGAGAAGAAAATCTCAGAACTTCAAAAGAATCGCTTCCGTCCCTTTAAAAGTAGGTGCCACTCCCGAGCTGATCCGCCAGTACTTTGGCATCGGGTAATAATAATGGGAGGGGTTTTAGCAACGGGCATAAAATAATCCCGATATCCTCCTGGACGCAGCAGAACGATTAGCAAATCTTAACTAAAACCGGGAATGAAGCAACACTTTTAGATCCTGTCTGTTTTTTTTTGGCTTTGAAACAGAACGCGTGTAGCAAAGAAACGGTTTCTCCGCCCTGGAAGGTTAACGTGGTGCCGTTCACATCCATCGCGGCGCAGGGACGGAGCCCACACAAAAGCCATTCGTCAGCGCCCTCCCCCTCTGCCAGCAGCCCCTCGCTGGGGTGGGCTTGTCGCTGTTGTTTTTCCGACAGTCGGGTCGGGAGGAGAAAAAGCCGATTCCCGCAGAAAAAGCCCAGCACAGCCCGGGCGCTCCTTCCTCTCGGGGACGGGGAGGCACCATCTCCTTTTTTTGGATCTACATAAAAGCCAACCTCCCCTCCTCACACCTCAGGGGAGGTCATGGGGGG
>NW_009722745.1:0-1179 GCF_000703405.1 Apaloderma vittatum
CAGCAATTCTCTCATATATATATATATATATATCTTTTTTAGACTGGAAAATCTGCTTCAGCTACTTTAATACCACAAATCTAAACCCACAGAGCTTGACAAGACAATTTAGCCTCAGTTACTTAAAGAAGCCTTCAAGACAAACCTCCCAGAGTCTAAATTTTAGCAGCTCATGTTTTCCACAGCCTGACGTGCCGCAGGACGATAAAAGAAGAGCAAATCACAATTTCAAGACCTGCTTTCTGGTTTTGAAGGAACGCTTGAGCTCCACGGGGCCGCTCGGTCTGCCAGCACCACGCGAGAGCGAGATGCTCCAACTTCCCAACAACCGCAGGAAATCTTACGACGCATGAACCAAAGAAATCCCTTTGGAAGAGCTCCGAAGGTGGATTGATCAACGGAGCAAAGAGAAGGGGAAGACGGAGGTATAAAATGGTTTTTATCTACTAGCTCTACGGCTTCGGTGCTATCGCAACAGGCAAAGATTTACCTTCAGATGTAAATTTTATAGCTACAACTCTGCCTCTCTGCTGGAAGTTAATAGGACGTAGCACGTCCCTCCTTGCTCCCAAGCAGGAGCATTTAAAGCAAGCGAGCGCGACGGCTGCTTTTTGCCAACGTTTCCCTTCCTTCAGCAAGGCTCAACGCCCTTTCCAGGCAGCCTCGTCTCTCCTCAAACTCAAATTTTCCTCACAGCTCAGGTGAAGAACTCCAGGAGGGAACCGGCAGGAACAGCGTTCGCTTTCCAGGCGGCGTTTCGGCGCGCTTTCTGGCTTGAGCCACGGCAAGAAGGTGAGGGAGAGCGCAGCAACTGGGACCAGAGCGTGAATTTCCAACCCTGGCAGCGTAAGCGAGGATGCTAAAGTCCAGTTCTCAAGCAGCCCTCCAAGCCAGGCTTTTTACCAACCAGGAAATATTTTCTGATTTAAATTGCATTTACAGGAAAATCTACTGCCGCTGCTGTACAATCTTCTGGTGCTTGAGTTGGATTTTTTCCCTCCCCTGAACGATTACGATGAGCTGTAGCAGCTCAGGCGGGTGGTTGAAGTCTTGCAGAGAAGTTTTTACTGTCCACATGTGCATTTTGAGGCTAGAACCAGCACCAGCCACCTCAGTGACAGCCCGTTCCTGGCATCGGCAGGGTTCACTCCCATCGAGGACGCTCCTGGCTCCTCCTCT
>NW_009722745.1:1195-1493 GCF_000703405.1 Apaloderma vittatum
TCGGAAGAATTCAGGGAGAAAATAAGAAATATGAAGAGTTTGAAAAGGAAATGTCACCAACTGCCAGGGAAGAGAGTGAAATAATTTGGGATTTCTGGATGTAGGATCTCTGTACCTCCCGATCACGTTGTCGCCACGAGGCTGGACGCAAACCCCAGGTTCATTTTTTGGACCTGGCAAACATACAGCTTGAAGAGCCTCCCCAGTGAGCTCCGCCACTCAAAGAGCCAAGAGCTCAAAACCACTTTTTGGCTGGCCTGTCTTGATGAAATCACGAATCTTGGCTTCTGCCACTGGT
>NW_009722745.1:1592-1840 GCF_000703405.1 Apaloderma vittatum
TCATGAACACCTTGGGCTGGAGATGCTGGAACACCTCTGGTGACAGCAGCTCAGGGACCTAAACCACAGCTTCCAGCCCAAGGACTGGATTTAAAAAAAAATTAAAAAAATTAAAAATTTCCATCCTGACCTACGGAGAAGAGAGCAAGTCCCCAGCACATGCCAGGGACACCCAAGGGTTTCTCCTTGCCCCTCGGCAAAGCTCAACACGTGGGTGCGCGGCGTCAGGCTCCTGCCTCGCATCGCGT
>NW_009722745.1:1881-2220 GCF_000703405.1 Apaloderma vittatum
ATATTGTTGTAACTGTCAGAAAAAAAGAAGAAAAAACAAAGCCAAACTCAACAAACGCGTATTGAAACTCATTGAAACATGGGCTTTTTTCCACCTGAGATTCCATACAGCCCCAGGAACAGGCAGGAAACTCAACTATAAAGAGCTGCAAAGCATCCCCCCTACCCGAGCCTGCTAATTGCCGCTAATTTCTACAGATAATTCGAAATAAAACAGGCGTTTGATACCGGGTTCGTGCCGACCGCTCCCGCTTGCGTCTGCACAGCGAGGAGGTTATTCCGTTCCCATCGGCGCCACGAGAAGCCCATTCTCTGGTAGCCAAAGCGTAAAACCTTCGAC
>NW_009722745.1:2254-2628 GCF_000703405.1 Apaloderma vittatum
AAGAGAGCAAAACTGGAAACCCTCGCACGCGACGGCCTCGCTGCTTCTTACACTACCGATCTCTCCTGCCCTGGAGATTAAGGCCTGTTTTTCCTACCGTTATCTTTTCACAGATTAAGTTGAAACTGGTTTATTCATCTTCCCATCACACTGGAAAATCATAGAATCCTAGAACAATTCAGGTTGGAAAAGCCCCTTGGGATCTTCAAGTCCAACCATTGACCCAACACTACAAGTTCACCCCTAAAGCACATCACCCAACACCACATCTCAGCGACACTTGAACACATCCATGGATGACGACTCAACCCCCTCCCTAGGCAGTCTGTTCCAGGGTCTGACCACTCTTTCTGTGAAGAATTTCTTCCCAATGT
>NW_009722745.1:2656-5048 GCF_000703405.1 Apaloderma vittatum
CTGGTTCTGTCCCTAATTCCCTGTGAGAAGAGACCAGCACCAACCTCTCTGCAACGTCCTCTCAAGTAATTGTAGAGCATGATGAGATCCCCCCTCAGCCTCCTCTTCGTCAAACTGAACAGACCCAGCTCCCTCAATCGCTCCTCACAAAGTCTGTTCTCCAGGCTCTTCACCAGCTGTATCTTAATATAAAATAAATAAAATAAATAAATAATTAAAATAAATAAATACTGTATCTTTAACCAAAGCGTAGGGCTCTGCAGCCACAGAGAAATATTTCCCAGCCGCATCGCTGCGAAATGCCCTTTAGAGCAAGCTGCAGAGGCAAGAACAGAAATGAAGGAGAGGGAAACAAAATTAGAACTGGGCGATGTAATAGGTGGGGACGGAAAAAAAGAGACGGCAACCGGATTTACGCTCGGCCTGGCCCACAACAAACGCACTGAAATACTTTCATCAGACTTTTTTTTTTAATTGTAAGACGATGCAGAAGAATCGTCGCGGTCCCCAAGGGTAATGAGGCTGATCCTTTTCTTCATTAATTGAGGACGGAAATTTCGTGTCTACCGAGGCTCGCTCCGCCAGTCGCTCTCCACCAAGTGCAACACGCAGAATTCACAGTCTAACGAGATCACCTGGATGAGGTGGAGCTCCTTGAGCCTTCAGCCACCCCGGGGCCACGCTCCCCATCCAGCTCCTTTTGTGCCACCGCCACCTCGCAGCACCAGAAACAATTTTGCACGTCCTCTGCCCAGAAGGACGGGGGTACAAAGCCAGCAAAACCTCTGCTTTCGCTTCTGCACGTGAGAAATTCCAAAAAAAGCGCTTTAAAGCTGCTACTACTTACAGGCTGAGTCTGGGTGATGCCTAAGAGACCTCTTGGGGTAGATCTAAGGAAGAAATTCTTCCCTGTGAGGGTGGTGAGGCGCTGGCACAGGCTGCCCAGGGAGGCTGTGGATGCCCCATCCCTGGAGGGGTCAAGGCCAGGTTGGACGGGGCTTGGAGCCACCTGGGCTGGTGGCAGAGAGGTGTCCCTGCCCACAGCAGGGGCTGGAACAAGATGATCTTCAACATCCTTTCCAACCTCAATCACTTCATCATTCTATGATTTATCGCTCTCTCTTGGTTCGAGGAAAAATATTTCTATGACGACTCAACGCCAGAACGCAAATGCCCGAGCGGGAGCAGGCGGGTGGCTCGGGAGGTGTTTCCCAGGCGGCACAACAAGCGCTGCTCGGGTTGAGCACACGCTGGTTCAGCAAAAAAAAACTATGAGCTCCGCGTGACCAACAGGTCAGCGGTTCCGCTTTCGTCCCTCCTTCCACTTTTTCCCTTCGCTGAACCCACCAAACCACAAACGAAACCCAAGCGAGCAGACGGCAAGCGTCGCGCTGAAATATCTGCTCAAAGACAACGATTTATTTCTATTTAAAGGTCGCTTAATCTGCCACCGGCCGCTAGTCACGACGGGCACAGATTAGCACAGGGAAGCTGGCAAGCCCAGCTGCAAGCCTCGCCGGCCAGAGGGGTGCTCGCAGCCTCACGGGACAATTCCCCCACCCTGACCTGTCCAGCAGTTCCCCAGGACAATTTCAAGGATGAGTCGCTACCTGGACCTGCATCGATGAGCCTCCAGCACTGCAGAAGCACAGATTTACGGGGGACTTGAGGATAAACCTCTCCTGCAAAAAAGGGAGCAGCAAGTGAAGCGATCTGGATGTCACACCCCCTTCTCCAGCGCTTTGTCACTTCGGTTCGGCCGTGACACCGACCCACCGGAGCGGGACAAGCCTTGGCTGGAAGAGATTTTCAGCTTCGCATCATTTACAAACAGACCTTGTCTCTCCACTCTTCACAAAACCAAAAAAAAAACCCCAAACACCTACAATGGAGCTCGGGGAAGGTAATTTGTCAGAAAGACGTTCTCACTCGCACCACTGCAGTGTAGGACGAGGCGCTGCGCTCATCCGGGTGTCGTGAACGTTTAGTACTAGCATCTCACGAGAGCATTGTGCGAACGTCGGCGCTTTTGGGTGGGAGGCGTCCAGCGAGGCACTGGGAACTCACTGCTGGCGACGTGCACGGATTTAATAGACAGTCGGCTCAGGAAAACCAACAATGCTGCCAAGCTGAAAGGTCTCTGAAGCCACACAGGCTTCCCCCTTGCTTTTTTTTCTTAAATAGAAGCACAGCAGACTGCTGGCTAGATGGCTGAAGAGCACGGCCACCCTGTTTGGCTCATCAGTGGGTGATCTCCACATACATCATGTATCCAAGCAGGGTACATGGGCCTCTCGTTTCCTGAGAAAAACGTGTAAAGGGTACATAAAATTTTTTAAGTTTAAGATCCTAAAGGGTCTTAAGGCACCTGACCCTGTCCCACACGACATCC
>NW_009722746.1:0-12920 GCF_000703405.1 Apaloderma vittatum
AGCGGAGAGGGGGTCCCTGTGGGGCGAAGGCACAGGGCTGCATCTCCAGTGGGGACAGGGAACAGAGGGGAGGAAGCATCTAGCCCTGGGGAAAACCAGCTCCTGGCTCCCTGGGGGATGTACTCCTGCCCAGGCAGGCTTGCGGGGGAGGATAACGGACCTCCCTGCCCAGGAGCAGCTTTATCCCAGGCGGCTGTGGCAGCCGGATTGAGGCCACGACACCCAGCAGCACTCAGCCGACCGAGAAAGCTGGCAGAGCCTCACTGCATGTCATTCGTGGATGTCGCATACCACAGCGAGGCGGTGGCAGAGAGCAGCTCGGCTCTACCCTACACTACCCGAATTTCTGCAGGTTGGGCACGGAAGTTTAGGGAAGAGGAAACTAGCAGGCTGGCAGAGCTCAAAGGTCCTCACAGCCCTCCGGTGCCTGCCTGCTCTCCTGACAGGTCAGAGTCCAGCTCCATCCCTGCTCACAAAGGCACAGCGCAAAGAGAGGTCTGACAGCTGTCACACCTGCAGCGTTATCTATTGAACACCGAAGCGATGGGCGTGGGTCTTGCCAGGAGCAAAGTGCCCTGAACCACAGTGAGACAGAAACGCAAACACCTGCCTGGCCACTGCAGCCAGGAGGAGCCTGTGCCCTCTCTCCAGAGCCACGTCATCCTGTAAAACTAGTGGCAGGGCTGCCGTGAAGAGTTGAGCCAGTTAATACTCTGAGCCACCTTCCCTGGCATTGTTTTTTGTGCAAAGGGTATCACAGGGCCAATTTCTGCTTCACCTCCCATCGCCTCTCATTACACCAGCCTCCAGTGTTGTTTAATCCTACAGGATGCAGAAGCCCCAGTCTCACCAGATAAACTGTGAGGAAGGCCAGGAGCAGTTAGTTCATTCACTTTATTTTAGATCCTACGTGAGGTAGGGACAGAGATCCTGTCAAACTATTTATAGCTTGTCATACTCCAGGTTATTAGTGGAAAAAGAAGAACAGCTAGACTACACGTGCGTTATTAATCACCTGAAGCTATTCTATGATCATTCAACAAGCTGAAGTCAGGAGAGAGCAAGTGGTCCCTCCTCCAAGCTCATCCCTACCCACATGGTAAAGCTGCAGCTCTGACACACACAGATCCCTCTCCAGCACCAGCACCTTCCTCAGGATAGTGCTGGCTTGAAAGTCGATCTTGACCAACAGGTGATGGGGATGTGCAGCCTTTGACCTGGTGCCCAGAGTGACCCCCTCAACCCAGGTCACACGCAGCAGGGGTCAAACATGGTAGGAGACAGCTCCTACCCACAGCTTTAGAGATCAGAGGAGAAGGAATGTGATGTGGCACTGAGACAACACCCACTTTGAGCCCCTGCGATTGGCCAGAGCTGAGCCAGGCGAATATTTTCCACAATTTGCTGGGCTGTCACAGCAGAAATTCATTTTGTGATTGGCTTTAAAACGCCAGAGACGAGTCAGAGGACTGCACAAAGGTCCAGGCGGGTTACCAGCTCCCCCTTCCCAGCTCACCTTCACACAGCAAATTCAACAGCTTGATGTGGGTTATCTTGGTGTCCTTACTCAGTAGCCACATTTGTCCAGACCCTCTGATCATGCACTGAATGATCTCAGCTGAGACCTCGCTGCAGTGATAGGGTCCTCCTGCTTTCACAGGTCTCTATATCCTGGTAGAACACTACAGCAGCAGCTACCGCCATTCTCCAACACGTACATGGGCACAACACAGATAGTAAAGCAACAGTATGTATGGTGTTTCTTTCAATATGCTTTTAGGGGTTAAATCGAGACCATCCTGGATGAGCTCTCAACCGCAGCCCTCCTGTGGTGTCCTACAACCAACCATCCCCTGCCCAGCAATAAAGCACCAGAGATGAGTCTATTTTTCTTGCTATTTCTAGTTCTGCTCAGTAAATGATGTCTTGCTGATCTGCCTTAGAGAAAGGTTGGAAAAAGCAGGATCAATTCTATTCAGGTCAGACAGGACCTAGGATGACTGACTTCAAATCACAGCTCGATGCTGAAGACTCCTTCACCAATACTCCTGACTGAGGCCAAGCCAGCAGATCAAAGTTCTTTCACCAGCTTGCTCATACCCCTTTAAAACACACACCCTAGGAAGTGACTCAGCCAGCAGCATGGAAACATCACACTGGCTCTGCTCCTGTCCATGGACAGCTGAAATCAGGCACCAAGCCACAGAGCTCAGTTCTGAGTTAACTCTAGGATTCACAAATCTTCTCCACCGTGGGACTTCACACCCACCCAGCTGAGCAGGGCAGGCTCTGCTGCAGTTAAGGGCTACCAGAAACAACCTCCCCGCTCACCTTATACTCCTCTCACTCACCACGATGCCTCAGATGGCAGCATATGCTCTCTTCTGGTCCTACATCCCTTTTAGTACAAACCCCTTCAGCACATCTGGGAACACAGCAGTCACAAAGGAAAATGGCAAAGGGAAGGACTTTGATTACAACTGGAAGTGATTTCTGGATGACAGATCCCTTCAACAGAGGAGAAAAAGGCATGAAATGTTAAGATAGGATAAACCTCAACTCACAGCATTAGCTCCATTCCACTGAAGCCTGAGTGACTCAGTGGCTCTTAGCAGTCATGGTCTAACTGATCACAGGGGCTGGAGCTTGAGGGGTATAAAAGTAGACCAACACCTGCTAGTTCCTAGTGCTGAGCAATGACTACCCCTGCCCAGGGCTGAGAAGATCAAGGAACATTTCCAACAGTCTTGAAGTTGTAAAACTTTCATTGCCCACTCCTCACTCACACACCATGTTTCCATCAGCTGAAGGAGCTCTGAACTTTAGTACCCATAGTTTCTCCACTTCTCTGGGGCTTTCCCTGTCCACCTGAAACATCCATCTACCTACCCACGGCAGAGGGCAAGGCTGTGCCTGCTACTGCCCTAACCCCTGCTGTCTGGGAGAAAAGCTTGGCGCTGCCTCCACATCTCCATGAGAACTAAAACAGATTATTTGTAATACTGGCTTGCAAGGGAAAACAAAAGCTCAAAGAGCCTGGGAGAACAGCTGCTAGGCCACCAGGACATAGAACCGAAGGTTACAGAGCAGAAGGGAAGCAGATAGTTCCCATCCCCTATAAGAAAGCAGCTCCCCCAGCAGCCACTGCTGTGCAAGGGGTGCAGGAAACCACGGATGGTCTTTTGTGCGGTGTGAAAACATGAAGTCCTTTCCTAACAGCACCCGCAGTCCTGCTGTGTGGGTCTGTCGTGACACCTGGTGGCCAGAGGCACCCCTGCAGCACCTATCACCAGCCTGTCCTATTTCTTCTTAAGCCTAGACTAATTACCTCATTTCCATTGACCCCGGGTGAGAAAAGGAACAAGGCAAGGGAATGTGGTCAGGACACTCAGGCCAGGACACACTGAGCATCCCCGTGGTCTCAGCAGCAGCTCACAGTTCTCCGTCCTGTGCTGTAACCCACTGTGCAGCTTTGTGGCCCTATCTCGCTTCAGTTTGAAGCAGAGCACAGCCTTGGAAGGGTGAAAGTTGTGCAGCCACAAAAGGGAAATGTGGATCAGAAATTCTTTACAAAAGCCTACCAGACCCTTCTGATGTAAAAGGGCTGGACTAGGGTTTCATTGAACACTCCAAGCTAGTTCCCACCCTGCTGAAGACCCAAACCTTCATGTCCAAAGCGGTGCTGGTTACCACTGCTGGGAGCCAGGCTTCACACCTCTATGTTTATTATATATACACATCCTGAGGGAGACAAGGGAGTTCTTCCCACTGCACGGTTTTGTCAAACGATTGTCCATGCTGCTCGGTCAGGCTGCAACATCACTCTTCCCAGGGGCTCATATCTGTGTCAATGGCCACGCAGTTATAGGCAGCATAGCGTAGCTTCTCTTCGCATATCTTGGCTCTAGGGATGGCAGGAGAAAAGGCAGAGGGTGAAACACAGAAAGACAAGGAGCGGTTGCCGTTGCTGCATTTGCCAGCCAAGAAGACGAGACGCTTTCTGAGACAGAGGCTCTGTTTCACCAGCCGCTCACAGAGCGAATCACACCAGGCACATGGTACAGGCAGGGGGATATGAGTGGGACAAAGCGATGGGGCTCTATGGGTCAGCACCAAGATTAAGAAGAGAGGCCAGACATGCAGTCCCTCAGATGTAGGGAAGCACCAAAACTTACGTGGCATAGTTGGGCAAGAAGAGGGTGCTGGAGCAGGTGGATGACTCCGGCAAAGCATCTGTCGTCTCAGAGCTTGGGAAGAAGGTGACAAACTGGTCAGAATCAGCAGGTCAGCAATGCAGGGGAGGCCAGACCACACATCCCTTTGGTGTGAGATCTGTCGGCCTTGCAGCCTACAGATGAATGGACTTACCCCATCTTGTCCGGGTAGATGTAAATCCGTGCTGGAAGACGACTTCTGCCAGTGACAAATCTGAGGAAGCGGCTGCGATCCTCTGTGAAGGAAAATAAAAGATATCAGCAGACCCTGGAGGGATGTGAGATGGAGTACAGTCACTTCCAGGTATCTCCAGCTCTAGCAAGCAGTTCCTTCAGCCCAGCTGCTTGTTCTCCTTGACTCCCATCTGCTCCCCAGGGAGCAGTGAAGGTGGCCTCCCCCTCCCAGTTTCCAGATACCGTCACAGCACAAGACACGCAGGGACAGAGCATATCACTCACCATTGGTGAAGTTGTTGAGCGCTTCCCAGAAGTACTGAACACGGGTGTCCAATGGCTCAAAGTCCTCAAACCGGGCTGGCAAAAAGGATACAGAAAAGGAGTTCATTAAAGATCCAAGCTCCTCCTCGTTAAATTCAAGCGGGACTTTCCTCTGCTCACCCAGGGCTCCTCTTCCAGCACAGGAAGAAACCTCTAGGTGCCTGCACAGCACGAGCACGCAGACCCAAGGTGTGAGGGACACATGCAGTCAGGCCCCTCCCAGAAAGCACATCCAGATCCACATCTCAGCTCCACAGAGGCTCAGATACTGACAGCCTAGGGATGTGTCAGGCCCAGCACGGAGACAAAGGACACCCCTGCCTCCATCAGCACCCACCTAAAGTCAAGAAGTACACAGGCCCACACTCTCACTGTAATCAAGGCTGGTATCGGCTTCCCACATCCCTCCCTGTCCCAGCATAGAGAGAAGACAGTCTTCGCTTTAGGGAAAGCATTTTTAGCAGAGTCCTTCACTTACTGAGCTTCTTCAGGGCATCAACTGTTACTTCAGGGTCTCCACAGACTTTTTTTTCCAGCTCCTGCCAGGTGAGGAGGTCAAGAACAGCTTGAGGCACCACCTTCAGCAGCCCAGCCTGCATGGCCATGATCTGAAACAGAGACAGGGCAGGTTAGCAGCATGTCTTGCTCATTTCCCTGGCTCGTGGTAGAAGCCTAGGGACTCGACTGGATGCAAGTCTTATGACTGCTCAGCAAATGCTCCAAGAAGCTGAAGAGGTTCCTCTGATCCTACAGAGATACATCCCAGTTCAGTCAGGAAGTCTATGACATAGCTGGGAATAAAAACCCCATGTCTCCCATGCTCTTACAAGCTACTTTGCTTCTCAATAACTCCATGGGCTCCAGGACTTCACCAAAAAGGACTGCCTACTACTGCACGGATGAGTCTAGGGACACTAACGTCAATGTATTTTACCAGAAACAGACTGGGCCAGTACGTCGCTGGGAACTCAGTGATGACGGATGCTATGGGACAGCATTACCTGCTCCTTGCCCTCCTCCAGCCGAGCCTTCTGCACCAGGCGGATGAACTCCTTGCGGTCCTCGTAGCGCACCACAGTGCTGCCGCCATTGGGGATCAGCTCCACCATGCGCTGGTCACTCAGCACCGTTGTGTAGGTCAGCTCATTCCCAAATTTGAACTCAAAGGTGTCTTTGTCCATGACTTCCATCACCTCCAGGAGCTTCACCTGCCCAGGCCCCAGGCGAGTGCTCATTAGAGAGATGTTCAGTGGGTAGTGGTGTGCCCAAGCCCCCATCTCCTCCCTTCCCAGACAAGGGCTGGAGTGACTGTGACAGCAGCCCTGCACGGGATACATTGCCCTAAAGCTGTTCAGCAGACCCCAGACACTGCAAGACTGAGGCAGCAGTCAGCATGGCTACATCTCTGTATTAGGTATAGGATGCATTAAATGCTAAGAGTGCCCTTTTTGTGTGTGTTTCTGTGACACATCACAGGAGGGGACAAGTACTACAGGAGGACAGGGACACAAACTGCCACCTTGCTGAGTGCCACAAGGAATAGGATAGGCAGAGCCTCCCAGTCCCTCTCACCAGCACAGAGTCCACGGCAGGGAAGTCTTTGCTCCAGCTGACCTCCTCCCCTGTTAATTGTTTCCATACAAAGCCAGGAAGAGCCAGGACCTGGAGGAGAACAGGGATTTTACTGAGTCTGTGTGAAAGGAGACATCTCCAAAGACGGAAATAGGGCTCAACAGTGCAGGCCCAAAGGGGCCCTGTCCACGTGCAGAATTCATCATAGCTGAGCAGGGACCAGACACCCTCTCCCAAGCTCCCAAAACTCAGTCTGTGAGCTCTCCTAACCCCTTGGCCCCAAATCCTGCCAAATATCCTTTGTCACAGTGTGTGCCCACAGAGCCCTCCTGTGCTGCTGTTGGACAGGCCACAGAAGGGGGCTAACAACTGCCTTTGTGTCAAACCTCCAGCCAGCCAAAGTTGAATGCTTACCAGAAACTCCTTGCCCCTCAGAGCTGCTCCCATGATCTGCCCGATCCACTCATACTTTGGGAAGTCTTTACAGGAGGGGTTGGGGACATACATGTCCCTGGCTTCTCCAGTGCTGTTACCCTAGAGAAACGAGAGGCAAAACTCCAAGTCATGATTCTCAGCACATCATGTAGCACCCCAAACTCAGTTCCTGAGGTGCCTCTGGGCACTTCTCACAACAAAAGCGGGCTAAATCCCAGACCCTCCTAGGGAGAGACAAGTATCCAGGCACTTGCCAGCATATCCTAAAATGAGATGCTACAAAGCAATCTACCCAGCCCTTCAGGAGGAAAAGCTTTGGACCAGCAAAAGTGGGCACATCCCTGGTGCAGGGGGACAGGGACCGCACTGCACTGCCAGGCACAGAAAGAGCTGCCTCAAATACCCCGACCCACGGCACCTGGTTGGATGTGCGCACAAAGAAGGCCAGAGGCACGGGGGTGTCTGCTGAGCTGGGACACAGCTCCTCCGACATATCCGCCAGGCTGTCCCGGAAACCACCACCTGCAAACCCATAAGAAAGGTGTTTTTAAGAGATCTGAACTCCCTGTGTGCTGACCCTCAGAGTTACGAAGCAAAGATGAGGAATTTTGGTCTAACCTGGCCCAGGGCTGAGCAGAAGGCTCCTGTCAGAACCTTATGGCACGGGAGGAGATAAGACAGGAGAAATAACATCCCTGTCTGGCCTGTGGAGGACAGCCAGAGGGAGCATTGGCACTGTCAAAGCTGCTGTTAGCAACTAAAGGAGGTTTGGTCCTCATCCTAGCAACAAGCACTCCTTATCTGGGACACAGCTGAGGGTGACAGGACAAGGCAACCTGCCTTCCCTCTCTCCTCCAAGAGCGATAACACTGGGAGCAAACAAGATTCCCTCCGCCAGTCACCCCATCGACCCCCAACTCCACTCCAGAAGAGCCCTTGCCTCCCACAGCCCCTGCTACCTTGGTCGATGATGCCCTCCGCGATGAATTTGCATTCCCACCATTGGTCATAGCGCAGCGGCCACCTGCGGAGAACCAGGCATCACCTGAGGTGCTGCTCAAAGCCAAGGAGATGCTAGGGAGGCAGCAGGCACAGCAGGGACATCAGGACACTAGGGTGGACCAGTCCGGGCTTAGGACAGGACAAGATCTCACTCTCCAGAGACAGCTGCATCCTCAGGAAGAAGGTGACATCTTGAGGAACAGGCCCTGATCCCATGGCTTGTTCCTGTCCTAGCAAACCCTCTCCAGAGCCCAGGACACACACAGGTTTCCCCAACACCCTGCTGTGACAGAGGACATAGCTCACAGCACTGCACGATCCCCTCCATCCCCCAGACACTGCTTACCTATAATCTAGAGGCTTTTCAAATTTGTCCGAGGGCTTCAGGCCTTCATACACCTGCGACAAGCAGAGAAGATCAAGGCTGGTATCCCCTCCTCAGGGGAACTGGTGACAGGTGAAGGCAGGAAATTAAGTTTGGTTTACCCCAAACCTCTAAATATTGACCAAATCTGATCTCTAAATGGTCTCAGAGCACTTCATTTTTGGAAAGGGAACATAAATTGCAGTGCTAACCATGCTAATGACCACACGGAACTTTCTGGCCTCAGAGATACATTGAACCCCTATTAAACCTCACAACAGTCTGGGCTGTTTGTGCACACATAGAGCAGTATCTCTTTGGGAGATGGGGGCAGAATGACAACAGGAAGATCAGCATTGCTGTAAAACCACAACACAGGGCTGTATGCAGCTGCATTATTGCTGTCACACAGGAATTCTTTGCTGCCCTTTTAGCGTAATGAGATTGTTACGCTCTGCATTAGCAACATGCCACAGAGAGCTCCCAGGATAGAGGTTTCAATTCAGAGATCCCAAACCCCTCCTAGATGTTATTCCTGGATACGGGATCATCAGCACGTGCAACTGTAGAGCCTATGAGTCATGTAAGGAGGCCTTGATGACTCGAGGTACCTCCAGCTCCAAGTTGTCCCTTCCACCCACCTCTGTGTGGTTCATTTTGGTTTTGGGATGCCTCACTCTCCTCAGAGCAGTGGGGACCCTTCCAGGAGGGACAGTACCTGCGTGAAGACAGCATTCTTGCAGCTGGGGTCCAGGGCAGGGTTGTCTCGGTGCTCCATAGCCAAGCGTCGGTTAATATAGAGCCGCGGCATGAAATTGGGCTTGCTGGTCTCCGAGTCCTTCAGACACTGGGTAATGAGAGCTGTGCGCCTCTTGGACAGCAGCAAGAACTGCTTAATATGCTGCCAACAGGTATGTCCAAAACGTCAGAAGTGCCCAGCGTCCAAAACGTCATCTACTTCCTACTAAAGCCACTGCACTGCCAGGTCTCTCCCCTTCCCAGGGCCACTGCCTTCTGTACACAGAAACATTCTCCTTGACAACATCTGCTCCACCTCTCCACCTCTGCCTCTGAAAGATCTTTCTTTCCAGCTTAAGGGCGATCTCAAGCCCAGTCCTCTCTCCACCGTTCATCATGTGATGTTCACCCTCCAGTGTTGCTTGGACTCTCCTTCACACTCACTTTCAGCAGATCATTTGTCTTACTATCCCTTCTCTTTGTAATCAACGCAAGCTCCTCTAAACAAATAAGAATGATCAGATGCTTTGGGTCCCATGTTTAGCCGGCCTAAGAATTGCAGTGCTTTCTGACACAGGCCTAGAAACACACAGGATGGGGCTACTCCAATGCTCAGCACATGCATTATGGAAGAGGATGTGAGGAAAACAGACAACTGAAGCAACAACCCCAGTCTTATGAGAAAGATGGAAATCAAAAGCTTGTTAAAGCCAGAAAGAAGTTGCTAGTAAAAGCCTTGCTGTTTGGACACAGCCATCTCAGAGCTGCTGGCAGCAAGTGCAGGAACAGAATGTCCTGGGCTGAGATCTCAGAGGGGATGTGCGTTCAGTTTACACGTCCAGTGCTGCTATGGTCCAAGTCCTTCCACGGGTGAAATGTTATGGTTTGATTCTACTTGTTATCCCATAGGTACATGCTTCTGCATCAGTGGTTTAGCAGGAAACTAACCTCTAAACAATATCACCTTTCACAGTTTTAATGAACTGAGCTCAGCCAGGTATTTCCCTTGAGCTGCTTTAAAGGCAACAAGCACCGACTGCCTCCCTCACCACGGCCCAAGAGCAATAACACTGCCAGAACAAGATCCCACAGGACACAGAGGGAATCGCTCACCTTGAGTTTGCTGAATGTGCCAACAGTGTGGTCCCAGGCTGGCACCAAGTGATGCAGGACACTGTCCAGGAGCTTGATGAATCTACATTGCGAAGAGGAAGATATGTGACATGGGAGGGTCAGGGATCTGCACGAGCCTATTCCAGACAAGCAGAAAAGTAAAAACTGATCCAAATCCAATCCAGGATGGTCTTTTATAACACAGAGCCTTTGGTACTAAATTCCTGCTCCCTGGGCACTGCACGGACCTTCCACCCCTTGCAAGGGACTCTGTATAGATATGCTGCACTTGCAATACACAGGACATTGTGAATTTGAGCTGCAACATTTCTCTGAAAATACAGAGTAATTACCCCAGAGAGCCCAATTTGCTCCCAAATGACTCTGCTTTTTTCTCCAGGGTCCAGGATACCTGTCCCAAGGGGAGCTGCCCGGCTTTACAGCTTCCAGCCATACTCGTGCTGGGGATGGCACCAATCCTCGCTGGCAATGCCACCTCACCTGTCTGCCTCTCCCTCCACTCCCCCTATACAGTACCTTTGAATGAGCACGGCTCGTCGGTAGAGTAGGTCAGGGTCTGTCCCTTCTAGGCGAGGGTAGCGCACTAAATTGGGCAGCTGGAACATGTCAGCACTGAGCCCCAGGTCCCTCTGTCGGGAGGATTTGATTTTGATCCCTCGAAGACGAACGTCAATCCCATCATCTGCCAAGAAAGACCACAGATGACACACTAAGACCATGAGAAACTAAGCCTTTTAGTGTGGGTCTGTCAGTAAAAGCACTAGGAATGTGACCAGCTCCACCAGCTCTGGGGCACTAAATGCCTGAAATACCTCTGTGAAGGAGAAATGGGGCATTTACAGAAGAAAAATAAATAAATAAATGAAGGCAGAGAAGGGTAGGATGGAAGCCAAGAGCCTGCAAACCTCCAGGTCTCGCTGCAGTTTCCCACAGTTCTTCTGCATCTTGTCTGAAACAGCCCACAGGGCCAAGAAGTACAAACCACAAGAACAAACTTTTAATGTATTACAGTTGCATTACAGTTGTGGCTGTAACCCCCAGCCGTACCTCTGCACTCCACAATCCGGATCTCGATGACGGGCAGGTGCGTTGTCATGTCCTCCAGAACGCACACATCCCCAATGTAGCTCCTGCAAACACAACACAGACGAAGGCTGCAGAGCTCCTCCCTTGCCCATCCTGCCAAAATCCACTCAGCTGCTTATAAGAGAAGAGAGTTTGCATCTTCTGAAATGGGAGCCTGCGACAGGAACCCAGACCCAGTTGTCTACACCATGGCCTGCGCTGAATGCCAGAACCTGCTGGTGCCTCAGGTCCAGGGAACAGGATCCTGACGGGTCCCACAACTGGATCAGGACAGCCCTGATGACTCTGCTACTGTAAGGAGAGTGAACCTGCAGCTCAGAGATGGAAAATGCCTGTCTCAAGTCCCAGGGCTTCTTAAGCCGGGATGGTGCTGCCATGACTGCTTAGCATCAGGGTGCCCAGCACTCCTGATCCCTTCAAGGGCCACACCGCCCTCTCTCCACCTCCATCCACTCACTCATCAATGCCGACGTCGTTCAGTTTCTTCAGATTGTCTCCCTCGCCCCCGTACACAGCGACACGCTTGGGCATGAAGTTCTCATCCGTGGTATCCACTGTCAGCAGGAGCTTCCTGTGAAGGGGAGCACAAAATGAGGAGAAGGCGACTGCATCTGAACACCCACTGCTGCTGCCTCTCACTGCCTGGTCACACTTGTTAACAAGCACACACAGCTGGTGGTGGGATCACCAGGTCCCTGTGACAATCTCAAGGCCAGAGCAAGAGCTGAGGGACAGGGAGCGCAAGGGCAAATCTGGGCCACGATGGACTCATGCAGAGAGAGGGGGCTGCAGGGCTCGCCCCAGCCAGGAGCCAGCACACAGGAGAGAGGTGCCTCACTTGACAATGGTGCCTTTCTTCATGTTGAGCCGAACCCAGTGCTGGCCCTGGGACCCATCACTCTCCCAGTACGTGTCAGCGTGGCTGTCGGTCAAGCACGACACATTGAAGTCCTCCTGGAATAACGAAAGGAAGATCAGATGGGGGCAGGATTAACTTCCCCTCAGTTGCTACTCATGAATCTTAAGAGTCAGAAGGCATCAAACTGGCCTGTACTATTTGCTGGGCTGTGCATAGACACAGGGAGTACAGAGCACACATGACACTGGGGCTGGCCCTCCAAGGAGCTCTGGAGTCACACACAGAGCACAGAATATCAAACACTCCCTGAAATCAGCCTAGCAGATAACATTAGCATTTGCTTCTCAAACCACAGCCCCTCCAGGGGCCACATTACACAATATGCTGCATGATGCCCCTCTCTCCCACATCCTCAAATACAGCCCAGCCCAGTACAACAACCACCACCCACGCTCCCCAGGGCCATGGCACAGCAGGGCTGATGCATCTTTGTCCCTTTAACCCACCGTGTAGGATGAGACATCAATGCTGTCCACATACTGCTTGACACTGCCCAAGTTCTCATCCTCCTTCCCAATGTGATCGTACAGAAAATGCACCAGGTCTTCATCGCATTCGTAAGTCCACGTTGGGGGCACAAACCTACCAGGAAAAAGGGATTAATGAGTCTGCAGAGCCAGGGTCAGCCTGACTAACAGGTCAGGGAAGGCAAGTCCGTGGACTGCTTTCCTTAGACTCGCCCTGTTTTCTGCTTTGTGTGGGCTTATCTAGGACAAGACTGTGCTGAGCAGAGCTGTCCCCCCATCCTTCACCTCCTTTCCCCCCAAACTGCAGGAGACAGCTGTCTGAGCTGCCAGGGAGAGGCAGCGGCACCCAACCACAGCAAGAGCCGGGAAACAGCTCATACCGAAGCTTTTCTACTGCGGCTTCGTCCTGCTCCATGGGCTTGGGCTTCGCTCCGAGGCGCAGGGAGTACGTCAGATCCACCACTTGCTCCCATCTGAAACAACACCGAGAA
>NW_009722747.1:0-261 GCF_000703405.1 Apaloderma vittatum
GGGGAGCCAGCGCTGGGGGGGTTAAAATGTGGATGTGTATACATGGGAGGGAGGGGAAAAAAACGTAAATATAATGTGATTTTCCTTTTAACATGCGAGCAAAGGGAAAGCAAAGGGCTGTTAGAGAAGAGCAGAGGGTGGGGGGTGGATGCTCAGCCCAGGGACTGGAAAAATAAATATTTGGGGGCCCCTCCCACCCTGGGTTCTGGAGGGAGTAAGTGAGGGACCGAGGAGCTGCAGGAAACGTTTGTGTCTGGAGGA
>NW_009722747.1:341-3099 GCF_000703405.1 Apaloderma vittatum
GGTCCCGGGCTCAGCTCCGGGTTGTGCCGGAGCCGTTTGGGTGGGGGCACGGAAAAGTCCTAAACCGCGTCCGACAGGTTTGGCTTCGTGCTCTGCTCTCCAGAGCCTGGGTCTGCCTCCCAAACCTGGAGGGGGCTCCACGTCCCATCCTCCTCCCAGCCCCCCAGAAAGGAAGAGCGCAGAGTTCCCTCGTTTTCTCCCCTTCGTGGGTGTGAAGGGCGAACGACGCGGCCTCCTGAGGAACAGATTCCTCAGGAGTTAAACCCATCTCTTCCAGAGCTGACATTGTGTTGGGTTCTAGTTTGGTTTTTTTCTTTTTTTAATTTTTTTTTTCCTCTCTGGGACTGATGCACTGTTGTCTCATTTACACCTCCCGGTCGTGCCGCGACACCGATTGCAACAAACCTCGCCACGTTCGAGGGGCACGAGGAGGCCTTTCCCACCCCGGAGGCTCCTCCTGGGGAGGCCTTTCCTTTCAAAAACTCCTGGATGCAGTCAGGAAAACTGAATCCTTGACAAATAAATCCAAGAAGAGGTGGTTGACATTGTCGGGGTCTCACAGGTGACCCTCTGCCTGGCTGAGTTGAGGCAAGGGCTGGTGAGGGGACGCGCTGAAAACCAAATGTTCTCCCAGTGTGCTCCTGGCCGGCCCAATCTCTCTCTGTCTCTCTCTCTTTGGATTTGTTTTCCTTGATGGTTTTTTCCCCTCCAGAATGCCCCTCTTCCAGTGGCAAGCCTAACCACGCAGATATCCTGCTCGTAAACTTACAGTATGTTTCAGAAGTGGAAATAATTAATGACCGCACGGAAGCGCCTCCTCCTTTAGCTTCGCTCAATGTTAGCAAGGTAAGAACCCGGGCGGGAGGGATTCGCAGGGGGAAGGTTCCGTGCTCGGGACGAGGCAGCTTTTAAACTTTAAATCACCCGCTTCCATCACAACTCAGGGCTTAGATTATGGGTTTTTTGGGATTTGCTGAGTCTCTGTGACCTGCCGACGGGGTTTTTGTAGCGAGGCCGCGGCCGGGCGAGCCTCTTCGCTTTGGGATCCCTCAGCGAGGGAGCTCCCAGCTTCGTTTCATCCAAAAAAAAAGGCCCTTGTGAGTCCTAACGAAGGGCTGAGCACGGATTTCTGCTCTGGCAAGCAGGTGCAGGTTGCGACACTGGGATCTCTGGAATGGTTGAGCCTGCAAAGAACCTTTTTGCTGGGGGAGATGGTCTCTCCATCTCAATCTTTCCGGCACCGCCGCAGCCCTGGCGCCTCCTGTAGAGGGATGTGGCGCCTTCGCCACGTCCAGGGAGGATGGAGCCTTTGGTAAGCGCGCGACAGGTTCTTCCCCTCACAGCAAAAGACCCAAATGCTCAGATCCAAACCTTCTGGAGAAGACGGACATGGCCGAAGCTGGTGCGTGCTGCTCCCCCTGGGCGCTCTCTTTTCCAAAATCCCGAGTTCAAAACACACTCAAGCGCTTTTCCTGCTCCCGTGGGTGATGCGAGGAGAGGTCTGCACGTCAGTGGGTACCCTCTCTGCCCATAGCCCCCCTCTCCATGCGAGTGTTGGGCGTCAGCAGAACCAGAATGACTCGGGGTGAAGCTGAACAGACAAGAGTGGTGAAGCACATGCAATCCGTCGAATTTTGAGGAACTGCTTTTCATTCTTCCTTCTGGAAAGCGATCGGTTTGATTTCTCAGCTGTGGAGTTGGAAAAAAAAAGAAAAAGGAGGTGGGAAGTGGACAGGCCCACCGAGGGAAAAACACCCCGTGTGACTCCAAATTGGTCTTTCCAGCATCAAAACAGTCGCTGCAGGTTTGGTGCAGGGGGAAAAGAATGGACTTAGTCGTGTCTTCCAAGGATGGAGGTCAGTGGTGCTGCCACTGGTGCGGTCCTGCCCCCATGTCTGGTGACAGGAGGGGTTTTCCCACATCTCTCTTGTGAACGTGCGGGCAAGCTGGAGTTTTATGATGCTGCGGTACTGGATACTGGTCATACTGGGAGAGGAATGCTGACGGTGCTCCGGGGTGAGGCCAGGCTGCTCCGGAAGGTGCCGGAGAGCGAGTGTTGATGCTCAGCCCTGCCTGGTCCTCGGTGGACAGAACGCTGGTGACAGGAGGGGTTTTCCCACATCTCTCTTGTGAACGTGCGGGCAAGCTGGAGTTTTATGATGCTGCGGTACTGGATACTGGTCATACTGGGAGAGGAATGCTGACGGTGCTCCGGGGTGAGGCCAGGCTGCTCCGGAAGGTGCCGGAGAGCGAGTGTTGATGCTCAGCCCTGCCTGGTCCTCGGTGGACAGAACGTGCTGGGAGCAGAAGACTTGCTGGGCTTGGAAGGCAGCAGGATCAGGTCCGGGGGCCAGTCAGGTGGGGTCCAAGGTGCTGTTGGAAGCGGGCAGGGGCAGGGTGGGTTGTGAGGCTGCGACAGGAGGTTTCTTCTCACCTCTGGCTGCTCACCCGAGCGGGACGGGTGCGGGAGGTCATCCCGGCACGGTGCTCGGCGGCTCTTCTTGCCGCGTTTTCCATGGTTCGTAGGGAGGTGAATAAGGGAGGTGACTCACTCATTCACGCCGCCCGTGGCGTGAGGTGTGTTGCCGAGTCTCCTCGATGGTGCCTTCGGGTGGTCGCTGGTTGGGAGGGGCCATGCTGGGAACAAGGGGGTTAATTTGTATGTTTGAATCGGGAGGAACTTGAAGGCTCGGGATGTCTGAGTGGTTTCTCGTCCGGGGTTAGTGGTGCTGAGGAGGGAAAGCGCATCCTGCTGTAA
>NW_009722747.1:3204-3715 GCF_000703405.1 Apaloderma vittatum
TGGGCTTTGCTTGGTGCTCTTAATCCTGGGCTCTGGGACCACTTGATGAAGCGACGCTGGGATGCCGCTGCTCTCTCCGGGGTTTCCCATCTTCTCACAGTGGCCTCTTGTCACCTGCCCTCCTCCATGGCTGTCCCCAGGCCTTCGGGGAGGTATGTCGGCCTCGGGGGGCAGCCCAGATCTGAGGAAGCGCCGGTGTGGCCGTGGAGAGGGCTGGTGGTCGTGTGATGTTACTGGGCAACATCATCCCTGGTCTTACAAACCCATTTGGAAGCTGAACTGGTAGGAAGAAGCGATTCCTACATGGAGCAAGGCTTTGGAGGCAGCTTGTGCCGGGGCTGAGAGTGGATCCTGCCCTGTTACGGCTTCCTTTGCTGGCCGAGAGGCTGAGGAGCACATGGGCGTGGAGAGGAGATGCAATGGGCTGCGGCTGCTATTCGGAGAGATGGACCAGCTGGGTTGGGAAAACCTCTCTGTTGCCGGTGTTATAAGGTACAAAAAGTACCCAGAG
>NW_009722747.1:3761-4037 GCF_000703405.1 Apaloderma vittatum
GCCTGGCTCGGGGAGCAAGGCTTTCTGAGGAGGAGGAAGAGGAGGGCCGGCGTTCGTGGTGGTGCTCGTGTGGCTCTTCCACTGCGGCAGCTCCGGGCAGCTGCGGCTCCTGGGGCAGGGGTTCCCCTCTCTGCTCCCGTGTCGTGAGCTGCCGGGGTGACTCCCAAATAACCGATTTCACCTGGTTTGTTTAGGGAACGGAGTAACCTGCTCTGGGAAAAAGTTGTTTGTGGTCCGTACGGAGGCGTTTACCCCCCGTTCTCTCTGTGTCTCCCC
>NW_009722747.1:4088-4430 GCF_000703405.1 Apaloderma vittatum
CTCTTCCAGACTATCCATAAGACGTGAGTCCCCTCGCCGGTGTCTCCCGCTCTCCCCTGCCCCAAGTTCCTCGTCGCAGGGGGGCTGTCGCATTTTCTGGTCCCTCAGGCTCATCACAAAACGCTGCCAACGCGTCCTGGGACCAGCCATGTGCCTGTCCTGGTGGACTCGAGCCCCTCTCTGGGGGTGCTGGGGGGTTTAGACACCTTGAGGGGTGGGCAGCAGGACGGCGCTGGGGGTCTTAGAAGGGTTGGAGGGGAACACAGGAGAGCTTGAGTTCACCCACCCCTTTTTAAGTATTATTAATTTATTTTTCCCCTGCAGCATTAAAGACTGTAAATG
>NW_009722748.1:0-217 GCF_000703405.1 Apaloderma vittatum
GGCAGCTTTGAGGACAGAAAGCTGAGTTTGGGTTTGTGCCTTCGCGGGTACTTTGAGTTTGCTGCTCGTTTTCGGGAGCGGGGTTGGCAGAGCTTCGTGTCCCGGCGCTGGGTTGGGTTTTCCCTGAGGAAAACTCCCTTTCCCTGCGCTTCGCTCGGCATCTCCGCCCGTGGCTGCCGGGGTGGGAGCCCGGGGGGATGAGCCGGGAGCACCTGAG
>NW_009722748.1:504-1124 GCF_000703405.1 Apaloderma vittatum
GCAGCCCCTCTGCCTGGCTGTTGTCCAGCAGCTTTGGCCGTCGGTGCTGCTGAAGTCGCGTTTCCATATACAGTCACCGGCGAGTTCCTCTTGCCCAGAGTGAGTGAAAATTCACAATTTCCCTGATTAAAGGAGAAAACTCCCACATCTCAGTGAGCAGTGGGAGCAGGGGCTCAGCTCTGGGCGTACCCAGAGTGCAGCAACGTCCGCGCGTGGCGGTTGGCCTCCAGGTCCCTGCAAGCAGCTGGAGCTACGAGCAGCAGTTGCACAAAGCGCACGAAGGGATTGAGCTCACCCCTCAGCCTGCACAGACGCGCTTCCCCGATGGTACTAATCCCACCCGGGAGCTTTGAGCCCCTCCTTCGGGCAAGCGAGCAGCCGCTGTTGCTCCTCCATGGGGTTGGATCACGCCGAGGGTCTCTGAAGGTCCCTCCAGGAGGGTTTGGTGCTGGTGCCCTCTCCTCCATGGCCGGGCTGGGCTGGGCACAGTGTGCGGCCGATCCACAGGGGCTGCCTCGTGGCAACTCAGCTCTGTGAGTGCCCATGACCTCTGTGCCCTTCGGCAGGGAGTTTTTGCCGTCCTTTTGGACTCTGATGGTAACACGGGACATGGAACTGAG
>NW_009722748.1:1161-1873 GCF_000703405.1 Apaloderma vittatum
CGGGCTGGCAGCCTCCCTAATGCAGGGCTCTCCCCAGTCCTGTCCCCTGGGGTGCTGCCCTGCACAGGGACAGTGTGTCCTCTGCGCCGGGTGCTGTCCCCGAGCTGCCAGGTGCTGCTGCCAGCGAGTTCCTGCGCCAGATGGAGCCGAGGGCGAGGAAGCTTCCTCGTGCCTTCCCTGCTTGGTGGGATGGCGAGCACCCTGGTAACTCACTGTGAGCATCGGGCCCAAGGGACCCGCATCCAAACTGCAAGGAAGGCGTCAAAAGCATCAGCGTCAGTGCTTCTGCGGGGATGGGGACAACAGGCGGCTGGTCCCCAAGGCAGGAGATGGAGCTGCCCGAGCTGGCGGGGAGAGGATGGGGTGCGATGTGTGGGGATCCCCTGTTTTGGGAAGGGGAAGCAGCGGGCGGAACGGTGAGTTTTGTCTGGAGCCATCCCTGCGCCGCCAAGTTCCCGGTCCTGGTGGGTTGGGAGGGGACTGACGCTGGAGCATCGCGGGGCGAGCAGAAGCAAGGCTGGCAGAGCTGAGGGGGTGACGGTGTGACCAACCAAAAGCACAAATACACCCCGACAGCTGCAAAAGGGGGAAAGACCACACAGTTCTCAGCAAGAGTTTGATTCTTTCGAGCAGTTTAGAAATGAAGGTCTGGTGATCTGAGGTCCCAGATCCCCTGAGCAGGGGCGGGTTTGGGTGCAGAACTCCGCCGGTA
>NW_009722748.1:2028-4461 GCF_000703405.1 Apaloderma vittatum
GCTGCGAGCCGCCGTGCTCGCAGGGGGACGTTCTGCAGGGGCAGCACGTGGGCACATGGGGCTCAATGCCACCCCGGCCCCTCAACCGCGGGTTAACCGCACATCGAGCCACCCACTGTTGCTGCTGGAGACCAAACTGAATATCAAATTAACCCTTTCAGCTTCGGGGCTTGCCAAGGAGGGCCCTTTCTGAGGTTACTTATGGTCAGGATGGGGGAAAAAAAATTCCTTATAAGGCTGCGTGGATGTGCTGACGCTCTCCGCCTGTAGCCAAAACAGCTTCGCTCCTGTTCTTGCGCTTGGGCCAATTTTTAATCAATTTAATTGGCTCCTCTCCTCATGCACCACCATGTGCTCCAGCTTTGGGTGGCTGCCTAACACATGACACGGAATCAGGTGCTTTCTAGAAATCGAGCCCAACTTGTCTCTCTACCCCCCCCCCATAATTTGGTCGCCTCTTTGAAGACGCCGATGCGTGGCCCCTGCGGGATCCTTGGTTATCTCTGCGGAGCAGTTTTGCTGAATTACACGCTTGTTCTAACAAATCTCTTTGACGGGCGGGGTTTGAAACCTAGAGGCACCTTGGAAGGCGAGAGGGTGGTGAAACCCTGTGTGGGGCGGAGATGCTGGGGCTGAAGAAGGGACAGCCCAGCTCAGACAGCGCAGACCCCGATGGGTGCAGAGTGGGTGTGCAGGGCAGGACATGGGGAGCATTTGCTGGTGGCAAAGTGCCCCTGAATTTGCACGGGAAAGCAAGCTCGTTGTGGGAGTGCATTGATCCTGCCCAGCATCAGCTTTTCATCACTGTCCTGTGGGTTGGGGGGAGTTAACACCATGTTTTGATGGTTTATTCCTCCTGCTCCGTTTCCTTCCTCCTGTGGCGCTGACGCCTCGTGTGCAGCTTCCCCACCCTGGCCCTCCTGGGCTCCGCACTCCTGCCTCGCTCTCACTGGGTTTATTTTTTCCCCCTTCCCACTCATTTTCCACTAATTTCACGTTCTGCTCCGGTCGCCTTTCCAAGGCAGCTCTCAGCCTCTCTCTGCACAGTCAGTCCGTGCCCATTACCTTCATTAACACCTCGCGAGGCTGGAGGATCACCTCCATTAGCTGTGCTCCCAAGCACTCTGCAGCCCCTGGCCCACGGGTTTCTCTGGCTGCGCCAGAACATCGCGCCTGGGCATTGAGGATGCGTTTCCAAAGCAGCGACGTGGAAAGGTTTTACATACGTGGAGAGTTTTGCTTTGACCATTTGAGCATCAAGCGCAGGGACCGGCACCTGAGGAGCCTGGAAGGGTGTTTGCTGAGCCCTCCAGGACCAAGTGCTGGTTGTGTCGAAAAAAAATGAAAGAGCAAGATGTTTCCCAACCGGCGTCCGAGAGGGTGTTTGTGCCGCCAGCGGCTTTTCTCCCCGAAGCGCAGCTCCCCTCTTTGCTGTGAGGGGAGGATTCGAGGGTGAGAGGAAAGCTTGTTCACAGCGGAGAGCAGCTTTTGGAGGTGCTGGTGCTTTCCAAGTCCACTCCATTGCATCTTAAGGGCAGAAAGATCTTCTAGAGGGCGAGGATGGAGATAAAGATGAGTGGAAAAACAAGCCCTCGGGCTCGGCCACATCAAGGCAGGTCACTTCTCCTGCTGAGGTGAGAGCTCGTCCAGCACCAGCGACTTTCAGATCCTGCTCCAGCACCTGGGTTTTCCGAGCGGAGGAGATGTCACGTTTGACCCTCCCGTTAGGTTTCCTCTGTTGCTTTTTCATCTCCACACCCTGGCGCTGGGTTCCCGTCGCGCTGCCCTTATGGGGCTGCTCGCGCATCGTCCCCCCAGCGTGCAGACCCATCCCCACCCAGCTGCCCTGGCCAAACCTCCAGCGCCCGGTAACGATCCCACCCGGATGACACGACCAGGAGGGCTCCACGCGTTGTCCCCTCGCTCTGTGCGTAGCCGAGCCGCTCCTTGGCACCGCTGTCCTTCCTCCTCCGCTCTGACAGCCCAGCAGTGACCGCTCAGCAGTCACCAGCACTGAGCCCTGGGTTTCTGCCGCTGGACAAAGGATTTCTCCTGCAATAAGCCCCTGGCACAGCCTCGGAGGCCTCGTGCTGGTAAATCGGTGGGAGTCAAGCACCACCTCGCCCCTGCAGTATCTCCCCTTCACTTCGGTTGCCTCCCTGCCCTGCTCAGACCAGTGGGATTTTCAGCACCTCCAGATTGCTTCGTTATTTTGACAGCCTTTATTTTTCCTCTCCTCATTTCCAGCTCGTGGCCACCTGCCAGCTGAGCCTCAGCCCTCTCTGCCATCCCCGTGGCTGGAAAACACCCGTCCAGAAACCTTGCATGGCAGCAAAGATTTTGCTACCCCTCACAGAAAAACATAACGGAGTCTCTCTGATTGTTTTTCTGCAGTATCCGGGGAGTTTGCCCACCTCAGAGCAGCCCCGGTCT
>NW_009722748.1:4780-5030 GCF_000703405.1 Apaloderma vittatum
GGGGTTTGCTTCGCTCCGTGCCCACCAGATTGCTGCTGGGGAGCAGGACCCCTTGCAAGGGTGACCCAGAGCCCACAGTCCCCGCTTGTCCCCAGCATCCCTGCGCTGGGATCTGACTGCCCAGGAGGGGTGGGGACATGTCCCCTCGGGGCTGGGCTGGTCCTGGGGGTGTCTGCTCAGCTCCAGCTCCCCCAGCCCCTGGTGCTGCCGCAGCCTTCCCCGGGCTGGTTTGGCTTTGGGCTGGCGAGGG
>NW_009722748.1:5285-5486 GCF_000703405.1 Apaloderma vittatum
TTGACCGTACGATTCATCACCAGGAGATTCATTGGAGACTATGACCCAACGCTGGGTAGGTCACATCCTTTTTCTTGCTGCTTTCACTGCTGCAAAGCCACTCCAGGGGCTGGCTCTGCTCCCAAACCCACAGCACCCGCTCCTCTTCGTGCTTGACCAGCCTGCAGCAGCCAGAGCCGGCCCCCGCGGTGGCGCCGCCCT
>NW_009722748.1:5546-6183 GCF_000703405.1 Apaloderma vittatum
TCTGCTGGGTGCTGGGTTTTGAGGGGAAGGAGGTTTTTGAGCCGCTGGAGCAGGGGCGAGCGCTTTCTTCTCTTCTAGGATTGGGTGTTATTTTTTTTTTTTTGCATTTGGGTTTGAGGTTTTTGGGGCACTGAAGTCACATCCCTGCTGAAGTATCCTAGAAATGACCAATCATTTCTGGCTGGAAATGGACTGAGGACCAGCTCGAGCTGTGGACCCCACCTGGAGGCCCCGAGGGCTGCAGGCAAAATTCAGCTTCTCCAGCAGGGCTTGCTTCGAGGCCACCCCGGCTGTCGTGCTCTCACGCAGGCTTTTCTGTCTGTCCCCCTCCAGAAATGATTTACCGACACATGGCCGTCATCGACGGGGAGATGGTGCACTTCGAGATCCTCGACACGGCGGGACAGGTGAGCTCACACCCTTCCGTGGCTGCACGGCCCTGGAAGATACCACGGGGGCAGTGCGACTCGCTGTTGAAGGCAGCCCCTGCTCTTCCACCACCTTTATTCCGTGGTACCTGAAATATTGATCAAGATGCGTTTATCGCAGTGTGGCTTCACCCAGTGTTCCCCCACTCCCTGCTGGTGGAGCGTCTGGAGGGCAGCGGCGCAGCTCAAGGGTGCTGGCTGGAAGGAGC
>NW_009722748.1:6247-6658 GCF_000703405.1 Apaloderma vittatum
CCTTAGCACCCCCGACTCTCCCCCCATCTCCACCAGGATGGGGCCGACTGGTGTCTCCATCCACCTTCTTGCCCAGCCCATCAAATTCCCGCCCGGGGCTCCCTGCGTGCCTTGGCATGTCACTGCTGAGTGCAAGCCCGGGGCCAAAAACCTTCAGGGAGGTGGTGACGGGCCCCCCTTGGGAGGTTCTCTAGGTTGGAAGCAGCGGTGTCTGTACTTAGGAGATGTTGGGGCTCCTGGTGTTGACACGAGCTTGTCTGTCCCGGCAGGAGGAGGATTCCCTGCAGATAGAGGAGAAGATCAAGTGGGGTGACGGCTTCGCCGTGGTCTACTCGGTGACGGACAGGTGCAGCTTCGACGAGGTGATGCGGCTGTGCTTCCTCATCAACCACATCCACTCCAGCCCCAAGC
>NW_009722749.1:0-472 GCF_000703405.1 Apaloderma vittatum
CCTGTGTGCCGGGAAGAGCTGTGCTGCTCGGCAGCGGCTCTGAGGGTGTGCAGGACTCTGGGGGCTGCTCGCTGTCAGCAGGCGGCTTTGCAGACCCTGCGTAGCTAACGAAGGCCCGGGAGCCCCAGGGTCCACTTTCTGCTGTCCCTCTTCGAGGGAGCAGCCGTGCCATCCCTGGGGGTTGAGCCAAGTCTGCCCGTCCTTGATGCTGGAGATGGAAACCTCACAAACTCTCTGCTCCCTCCCCTCAAGAGCTAGCACTGAGCACAGCCCAGCAAGCATCTCCTCCCCAAAATGCCTGTGTCCTCTTCGGACTGTCCCAGCAGAGCTGAGGGTGGCCCCTGGCCTGAACCTGCTGTGGTGCAGGACCCCTTGGGTCCTGCCAAGGGAGCTGTGCCAGCCGCAGACAGTTCCTGCCATGTTTCTCTTCCTGCCGCTCTCTCACGTTTCTCGCGGCCGCGACCCCCGTGGG
>NW_009722749.1:510-1135 GCF_000703405.1 Apaloderma vittatum
CCGGGCGGCTGGGGTTTCAGAGGCAGGACAGGGTGGCCGTACTCCTGGGGTCACTTCCTCATCTGCGGTGTGCCCCAGCAGAGCCATTCCTGGGGCAGATAGGTACCTCTCCATAAGCTGAGGGGACACAGGGCACTCTTGGTGAGCCGTGCTGCTTCCCCTGCCCAGCAGCCACTCTCCACACCTCTCCCTGCCAGCTCTTGCCCTGCGCTGCCGGAGGCTGTCACCATGACCCTCACCAAAGGCTCCTTCACCTACTCCAACGGGGAGGAGTACCGCGGCGAGTGGAAGGAAGGTGAGACAGGGTGGGAGGGAACAGTGCAGCCTGCCCGGGGGCTGAGCAGCCCCCGCATCCCTGCCCAACGCCAGTCTGGGGTGGTCCCTGCCTCTGTCCATCCAGCACTGCCCGTTTCTGCCCTCACCTAGGTCGGAGGCACGGTATTGGGCAGCTGACATTTGCCGATGGCACTGCTTATGTGGGACACTTTGAGAACGGGCTCTTCCATGGCTGCGGTGTGCTCACCTTCTCTGATGGCTCCAGGTTAGCGCGGCAACCCTGCAGACACCTTCCCAGGCACCCCCCTTTGCTGCCGGGAGCTGCTGCCTCAGGAGCAACTCCTGTGCA